>NC_082669.1:10395655-10702289 GCF_025265405.1 Mesoplodon densirostris | reverse complement strand
CCAGCCCAAGTTCCCCTCACTTTTGGTCTACTCAGCTCACTCCCACTTTGTGAGCATTTCCATGGTGCCCAGATCTACTTTCACAATGGATATACTTGGTGGCTGGAAAAACTATAACATTAGTTCCTTGGCCTGCAAAGGCCAAATGTTAGTCTCTGAAACTGCACTTTCCCTGGCAAAGATAGTAATTAAAAGACAATAGCATAATCTAGGAGAGATAGGACATGACAGGGATTAGTGCTGCCCTTAAAAATATATGAAGGATGGTGGTGGTCCCCATATAAGCCCCACTTAATTCACAAGTCTTTCCTTTATAAAAATTACATGGCTTCTTGTGGATTAGAGGAAACTCTCTAACTCAGACAAGAAGTAGCCTCAGTTTTAGCTGCTGGGCTGGATCTACTTTACTAGAGCAGATCAATATAGTCTCAGTTAAATGATATAAGGACATTTATTTGGTGAATACATTATTTTTATCCATATGAGAAATGAGTTTACATTCATGGAATAGACAATAATACATATTTATTGTCTTGTTCAGGTTTAGGTTAGTCTCTCACTTCTGTCATAATATCCTCCAAAGGGTCCAAGATTGTCTGGACATAAGATCACACCATTCTCTTATATCTATGCCATCATATTAATTATACAGATGAGCAAATAGTGGGAAGAAAGTTGGAGGCCTTGGTAAGATACATGCACATCAGAAGATGGGAAATGAATCTTACAAAGAATCAGGGGCAAGCTACCGTAGTAATTTTTTTTAGACTTCTCATGGTTTGGGGTAGCTGAGACATTCCCCTAAAGTAAAGGGAAATTGTTTCAGTTTGTACTTCCCACACCAATCTATTTACTAGGTGACAGTAAGAGCTAACAAATACGAGTGGGGCTCAGAGCAAGAAAGGGCTCTGCAGCAGGTCTTGGCTGTAGTGTAAACAGTCCTGCCTCCTGGGTTATGTGACCTAGCAGGAATTTATAATACAAAAGGAATCTGTGGTGAGAAAAGCATAATGTAGAATTTGTGGAAAACCCCAAAAAAAGAATGACAATGTAAACCTATAGCATTTAATGGCAAGTCCATACCATCTGTGGGAGAAAACCCCACACCATTCAGAAAAACTGCTCCTGGTGTGCTAGAAATAATCTCAACTATCTGGTCATGGAATACTAAGTGACCATGGGGCTACAGCTGCCCATCATGAGCTAAGTTCTATCAGACCAATCAAGTCAAAAGCTGAGTGGAACCAACAACAATTCAGGGTAAAACTTAAGAACATCTATGATCAGGCATACACAGAGCCAGAGGGCACAAGTTAGCTGCATGATCTGGCGGCCCAGACCTCCATGTCTTTCACTACAGTTGCACTGACACTGCTCCCTCAACTTACATCTAAAGCAGCATGGGTTGGAGGAGCAAAAAGACTGAGTTTGCTTCACCGGTGATCTAGCTCAGTATATGGATGTAAGCAGAAAAGGGACTTCTGCTGCTGCAGTTAGTCTGAAAGCTGCAACTGTTATTTCATAACTCCCTTCCTTACTACCTATTTTAGATTCCTTTCACTCTAGGCTGGAACCTCTGTTGAGTCTTCTTTTGAAGTATATCACAGATCTACTTCTTCTCTCACTGCTTTAGGTGTTGTTCCCCAAAGCACTCCTGCAGTATACCTCCTGCACACAAATTTCTACTTGAGAACTGTTTTTCAGGGAACCTGACCTAAGAACTCTCTGACTTAGGAAAAACCTAAGCAAGTGTAAACTTGTTTGTTTTTTTTTTCTTTCAGTATTGCTACTCTCATAAAATAACCCTAGTTTTGTGGTAGAACTCTAAAGCTTTTGAAGTATGTTAGGATACTGGGACTAAGTAAGCACATGGGTTATTCTCAAAACTTATCAGACAAGTTCATCATCAGAAATGTATGAAATTGCTTGCCACTTAGATATTGGATTTTGTCCTTTGAAAAAGAGAATCAAATCCACTTTCTGAGTAGTCTAATAAATAATTCAGTCTTATTTCATGATATATTCTTTAATTTATAAATTATTTCATATGAATGATATCTATTTTTAAATGCCTTAATTTAATGTTCATTATTGAAATACAGTCACAATCTGAACACAATTGGAATCCTCAGTTTATTTTCTATTGGTGATTAGTCTATTATTATAAAGTTTTTAGCTAAAATAATCACATATCTATAGCATATAAACTTTAGAAAAATTGCAGCAGTGAATACCAGATCTATGAAAATATGACAGTTATGTTGAAAAATAGATAATGTGTTACTGTTAAAGCTGTATTTTCAGAAGACCTTTTCAGATATAGCAGGTGACATGACGATATGGTGACCTTTATGCTGGTGAAAGTCAAATGTCTTCCACTGGAATCACTTTCTTTTTTAATTGTTCCACATCTTGACTTCACCTGTCTGTCTGTTGAATAGATATTGCATTCCTGCCACTGAAAAGAAGGAAAGAAAATACTTTGTTAAAATATTTATAAAAAGTTGAGTGACTGCTAAAAATTGGAAATGTAAATTTGACCAATAAAAGGTAATAGATATGTAAATATTTTATAAAGCTAATATTTTGAGGATATAACTTTTGTAATTAATCATTGTTCCAGCAGCTGTGTATACTTGACACCTGGTTCACCAATAATTAACTATATCTCAAGCTCTTTATAACTTATGAATAAGGAGAAGAGGTAGGGGTTTGGATTAATATATATACTGAAAACTGCTTCTCACCCCACTCGACTAATGAATTTCCCTGACTCTCTTCTAATAAACCTGACAGAGTCACTCTATATTCTTGAATGCTTAGCTTATCTTTTTGAGGAATTCTTCTCTCAACTGCCAGTAACATCTGTTGACTCCATCTCCCAAGACTGAAGAAATTTCTCAATGAAAGGAGTGAAATCTTTAAGATGGTGCAAACACATAGTAGGTGTACACATATGCACACCCAAACAATATTGTGAATCCTCTAAAGTATTCTAATCCCCATTCACTCATTCATTGAATATCATCTTGGAGAGATTGGGATTGTAGGCTCTGGAACTGACCACTGGGATTTTAATCCTGTTTCCACCATTTACCATGCATATAACATTATACAAGTTACTTGACCTTATTCTGCCTCATTTCTTTATATGCAGAATGGGACTAGTAAATAAAGCACCTCCCTCCTAGGTTGGAATTGAACATTAAATGAGTTTAGGAATATCCTGGTACATAAATCAGTAATCTAGAATTTTTTTCAATTGATGGTAGAAGGGAAGTTCTCTCCTCTTGTGTACGTATTGTCATATGTAGCTACTCACCTGCAAGACTTGAAAGGTTTAGCTCACATATACCCTTAATGAAGAAATGAATTAAGCAACAGAATGGGCAGGGAGGGAAATAAAGAAATAATGAGACTAAGATTGAGGAAGCAGTGAATTTAACATTTAATATGGGAGATGCTGTCCAAGAATTGTGGCATTCATTGAATGAACATTGTATGGGGTTTGGGGTGGCTCAGTTTCTCTGTAGAATGTACCCTGGCATTTAACATTGGGAATCACTCTTTTCCCTTCCTCTTGAAATGGTCATAAAATGATACATTTTAATAGCAAACTTGGTATACTTAACATACTCTTTCACGTTCATTAATTTTTTTCCTACATAAAAGTCACAACTGTTCACAAAGACATGGAACAGTGAAAGAGAGGCCATGGTGAACAAATCCACAGATGAATGAATTGTTGTCTAACTAAAGAAAGCACTGTGTGGTGAATTGGGCCCCACTGGATGAGAGCAATCACTCTACCATACTGGCTAGGAAAAAACTATGCAGAAACTGTACTAAAACATTCACAGTACTAAACCATACACACACACACACACACACACACACACACACACACTTACAAACATATGTGAAATAACCATTGGTCTTTAATAAGAGAACATTATTTCAGGTCTAATTACAGTGAAGGAAAGTATCATGACGGAAACAAGAATATTGTAACAATTGTTCCAGATTACACAGGGGGATATTTGGAGAGCTCTGAAAAGGAAATCTTTGGGAGGAAAAAAGTTGTGTTGGGGTTGGATTCTATATAACAGGCACAGCTAGAAATAAAATTAATTTGAGCAATTAATAAAGCATGTTATATTTTTGGTCAGTAAGAAAATAAAAGTCAAGTAGAATCCCTGGAAACCCCAAAAGCTATTTCATTAAGTCATGTTTCAAGTATGAAGCACGCCTTAATTACAGAAATGGATAGAAAGTAGGAAAAAGAATTATTTGACTTTGATGATAAAAATGGCCTCCTTCATGTAACAAAAGGTCTGTAGAGCAATGGCCTCCAAGACTGGGGGCACACATGACAGGGAGTGCACAAGACAATCCAATGACTGCAGAAAATATATTGGGAGTTTCTTTTCTTATTTTAAAAATTATATTTTTCTATGCTTTTGTTGCACATAATAGTACAGTACTTCACACACAGACATCCATGTATAACATATAAAAACACAAACATTTATTGAGGTTGTTGCTCAAAATTTATTTTCTTATAGGATTGCATAATGAAAAAGGTTTGGAGAATAATAATGTATCAAATAAAATGACACCATTGTATATTATTTGGCTTTTCACTGAGGGTACTGATATAGTAACAATATAGCATGGCTTATAACTTATTAAGTTTTAGAATTGAGTTATTAGAATCAAATTATGGTTACCACTGGAGACTGATTGGTGGAGGGGGTGCCATGGGACTAGGTAGAAGATGGTTTCTTTTCATTATAAGTTCTTAGGTACTATATTAGTTTTATCATGGTCATATATTACTTAGGAACTTCAAAGAAAACCGTGTTGTTTACTTTCTTAAACTGAGTTTAAAGTTAGCTTTTGTGCTCTTATGGGGATATCATGTGTTATATTAGTTATTATATAATTAATGTGGTACATTCATCAAGAAATTAGGCAATAATTCTGATTGGTATTTCCCAACTATTCCATTCATTACAATAATTCAAGATAATTGTTACAAATATACACTTTCAGGCTTCCCTGGTGGCGCAGTGGTTGAGAGTCCGCCTGCCGATGCAGGGGACACGGGTTCGTGACCCGGTCCAGGAAGATCCCACATGTCACGGAGTGGCTGGGCCCGTGAGCCATGGCCGCTGAGCCTGCGCGTCCGGAGCCTGTGCTCCGCAATGGGAGAGGCCACAACAGTGAGAGGCCTGCGTACCGCAAAAACCAACAACAAAAAAAAAGAAATATACACTTCCAAGTCCCCTCTCCTGAAGATATTTATTTAGGCCAGGTGGGGCCCAGAATTCTACTTGTTGATAAGTACTGTAGATAATTCTTACAATTAGGAAAACTTGGAAAAATTGCTCCTGAATACACTTAATGAATTTTTAATGGACACATGAAATTGTTATTTTGACAAATTTTCTGTGGCATACATGATGCCTATCTAGATTTGTTTGATAGCATATAAAATTTAAAATTAATATGATACTTTTAATTAGGCATGTCATATTCAAAGTATGCAATGACTAATATATAAGTAGTAGATATCCTTCATTGTTTCATTTTTTGTTTTACTTATATTTTATTCCAAACTCAGCCAATGTAATACTTCTCTCCACCTACACATAAACTTTTTGATGTCTCTCTTCAAATATAGTTAGCATTGAAGGAACAAACAACTTATTCTTACTACTGGTTCTGTAACTCTCATCCTTAGTATTAGATGCTGCTTCACTTCTTTTACTTTCTTTCACCTTTTAGAGTTCTGCTCACTTGTACCCTCTGATTGGGTCCACCTTCTCCAATCATAAGCCAATAATCAGCACTTGCGCAAGAAAGATATTAAGTGTCAATCCCTCTGCATAGAGCAGTGCTTCTTAATCCTGGCTGCACATTATAATCCCCTGAGGGGCATTTGGCTTTTAACACACTTCAGTCCTAGTCAAGGAGAACTTCTGTGAGTTGGACACAGACATCAGCATTTTTAAAATAAGAATATTCTTCTTATTTACAAGTGAGGAAGCTCAGATTCAGATAGACCAAGTGGTTTCCCCAAGATTATATGGAAATTAAATGATGCTGTGACTCTAACTTACTTTTTATTCCCTAACCTATATCCTTCCTTCTGTGTCTTTAATACCTGAACCAAACATTATCTGTTGTTTACTTCATCTGTGATTCTAGTAAAATTTTCCCTTTAACTTATCATCATAAACACACACAACACACACATATGAGAGAGTTAAAGATATGCACAACTCTACCCTGTTCTAGAATGAAAATATTTTGTAACTATCGCTTGAAGTTATTTATGTTGCTCTACTATCCCATATCTTTCTTCACTTCTGTTAGAAAATCTCTGGAAGGAACAGTTTACACCTAGTTACTCATTTCCATTAAGTCATTACATGATATTTACCTTCTGAAAGGTTACCAGCACTAAATCTCCCGTTTAGCAAACATGATTTGAGTGCCTAGTATTTGATGGACACTGGAGATAAACACTGAATTAATATTTCCAGCTGTCTTCCAAGAAGTTTACAGTAAGAAAGACAAAGAGAGATATCAATGGTATTATATATGGTGATAGGTGTTTTAGGAGTAAATGGAGGCATACCCATTCAAGGAAGGTTATCCAGGGAATGTGATGTCTGATTTATCTTGCATTGTAACTAGGAGTTAGTTGTTGAAGAAGGGTGAAGGGGGTCAGAAAAGGCATAAAACAGAAAGGTAGTATAAACAGAACATATGCAATCAAGTCCTATGCAAAAGAATAAGGGATGACAGACTTAGTGAGCTACAAGTGGTGTTATAGTCCCAGAATTAATGGTATATATCTGGGAAGGTACATCTTTAGGGATAGTGAAGAACATGATTGTTTTCATTAGCTAAGAATTTGGAATTCTGGCAACATGAAATTGGCCCCAAGTCTCTGTTCCCTTATAGGTTAACCTTATAGGTTAATATTGCACACCTGGCCTGACACTTAGTACATGCTCACACAATGTTGTCCATAAATATTTTATGTCATTATATAGTAGAAATGGAGGCAGTATTTGAAGATTGAAGGAAACGTAGGAGAGAAACTGTGAAGCCAGTTAGGAGACTACTGCCGTGGCAAGCAAAACGTGATTAATTAAAGCTATTCAGGTAGTAATGGAGATTAATGGGGGATAACAGAAGGCATTTAAATAGACTTTGTATGGGGTTTGTGAATTTTTAGAATGCAAGTTTCAAGAAAAAGTATCTCAAGAATTCATGAATCATTGTAATTAAGAAAAATTAATGAACATTTGAATAGTAGAACAATTTATTACTATAATGTACTTGGACTTTTAAGCAAAAATAAGTATTTATAATTCCCTTAATTTAAGCATAGTTTGCATAATTAAAACTTGACAGTTCAATAGTTAATCACTCCATAATCCTTCTCCTCAGTATTGTGAAATCTTTTCCATGCTTTTAGAACACTTTTTAAACATAGGAACATTGATACTGTATTCTGCTTCTTACCAGGATCAATTGCACATCCATCATAAACTATTGATGACTGGAAGAAAATAATTTACAATTATTATTTGGTGCTAAATTTGTATTCCTATATATAGATGTTGACATTACCAGTGACCTTATAATTCCTAATAAAATTACTACTTTGTAATTCACAAACCCACTTATACTGGGGTCATTTATTCAATAAGAAACCTGACAACTGATTAAAATGATTGTCTTGTTTACTCCTATTATTCATGTATTAAGTAAATACTTATGCTGAATACTTCCTCATAGTTGCATAGCAATTTGCTTGTTGATATTAAAGCTTTACTCAGGTGTATCCAAGACACTGGCCACTACTACACTGTCTCCAGGGCAGCTAGAAAGAGCCTAGCCTGTCGCCTTCTATTGACTCCTTAACATTAGATTTAGAGGAATCACAGGAGACTTTGTAGGAGGTGTTTCAATTGAATGTTAGAGAACAACTGCCCTTTAGGGTGAGTTGTATTATTTTTAATATGAACATACTGCTGCTTAGGTACAGTTACAGAGCAGGTAAAAATTGGATTTAATCAGGGTTGAAGTTTTTTTCCCTAAGTGAGTTTGAAGGAGGCCAGCAAACATTAAGTGTTTATAAATAGAACAATAATACTGGACAATAGATCCAAGCCAGGTAAGAAGCAAAGTAACACCTGAGAGTAGTAATAGATAAAGAGAAAGTAGTAGGGCCATCAGCATGAAGGATTTTGGATAAATAGAGAAATACCTAAATATTTTGGATTAAGTTGGGTAAAGATCAGAGTGGGATATTTGTCAGCTAGATTTTCTAAAGTGTTACAGTTATTGATGATGACAAAGTCCTAAAGGTAACCATGAGAGTGGGTATCTGGAATGAGACGGACAAGGAGTAGGGGCAGAGAAGTTAAAAGAACTGAATCAGCCATGACATTGGTGGATCATCTTGGAGGTTCAATATGCCATGAAATATGACAGGAAAAGTGCTGGAAATAAACCCAATCAAATCATTGATTAATTTGAGGATAACAATAACAACAGTTAATGCCTGTTAAAATATGGTGATATAGGGCTTCCCTGGTGGCCCAGTGGTTGAGAGTCTGCCTGCCGATGCAGGGGATACAGGTTCGTGCCCCGGTCTGGGAAGATCCCACATGCCGCGGAGCGGCTGGGCCCGTGAGCCATGGCCGCTGAGACTGCGCGTCCAGAGTCTGTGCTCCGCAACGGGAGAGGCCAGAGCAGTGAGAGGCCCGCGTACAGCAAAAAAAAAAAAAAAAAAAAAAAAAAAAAAAAAAAAAAGTATGGTGATATACACCTCAAAGAGCAGAAATTTATGAAGGAGAAAAGAGACATATGCTGGAAAAGAAACAAATGAGGGGGCAAGTCACTTCATCTCTGGGTTCTGAAATATTAGGGTGTGTTTGCAAAAACAACATCCACAGCAGTGTTCTTCAAGGTAAAAAAAAAAAAAATCAATTCATTCAAGAAGGTGAAAGGAATACCATGGTGGAAGAGACTAGCACACATATATTTTAATACAGTATCATAAATGCTATGATGAAGTATAAGTAAGTTTCTACAGATGCGTCTTTTACTACATAGTGTGATGAAGAGGGTGGCAGTGAGGATATCTGAGTCTAGTTCCAAAGTATCAGAAAGGCAAAGAAGGGAACGCTGGTTCAGTTGGAAAGAAAGCTTGTGAAAAGACTTGGAGTTTGTAACACCATACTTAGTGTCAAGACTGTGCAACCTCCTCCCCACTGTTCTCCATCTATGAAATGATACTGGTATTAACCCATGTGAATCCAGGGGTTAATTCTTCTACAAAGTTTCCTCTGACTGGTCTAGCTCACAAAGACCTCACTATTCTCTGAATATCTATGAAGCTTATTGTATGCACTGTGCATGTTGGCAGGAATTAATAAACTGCCATACATTATTCCCTACAATATTTTACTTATTTTTTTCCCAGATGGAATAGGTTCTTGGTGAGTGAAGACCATACTTTATACTTCTTTAAATTCTTCCAAGTAATCGGCAGGTGAACTCCACAGTTAAGCATTGCATAAAGGCCTGTTGAATAAATCTCATTTATTAAACTAATTTAAGTGGAAATTGTTTTGGTATTAACTGGAAAATATCTTAATTATCCAAAGTCATTGAGCCAAATATAGTGTTACATAAAAATTAGTTCTGTAATTTAGGAAAACCTTATTCTTTACTTTCAGTGTTTTACCTCCAATTTGGAATAAAATATATGCTAAATGAATATTGTAATGGAAGAACCACTATAAAACAGTTTGTCCTATGGTATATATTTGTTTGAATACCTGAGTGGTATAAGGTATCATTTGCCATACCTCCCCTAGATTATCTGTGGAACCTAATTTAACCTTTTGGCGGGGAAAGACATCAAAAAAGAAACAAAGAAAGGGCAATAGAAATTTGAATGCCGCCTCACCAATACACACAATCAAATTATACTTCCACAGATATATCAACCTTAGAATATTATTTTCCTTATCACTGATATCAAGAATGTCAATTACTTTAAATTGAATATTAGCTCTTTTCTCCTTCAATTTCCATTTCCATAAATTTTTTCATTTCTCTTTATGATCTATCATTCACTGTAATTTATTTGCAAGTACTTTTTGTTGTCTGGACATTATGAAAAAATGAAAGGGTAACTAATGTAATATCTATGACATGGTGTTTCTCTTTGCCCTTACCTGATGATTTCCAGGCAGCAAGTTTGGCTCTGGGTCATTATTCTATAAGTTTCCATGCCTATAAAAAACATTAAAGATACAATGGAAATATTTGTTTTTATCTTTAATACAAAAATACATATTTTAGTGCTTATATATATAAGTATAAATGATCCTAGTTTACTTTTATAAATAAGTAGGTAATCAAACACTAAATAATTTTGTATTTAAATGACTTCAATTGGCCCTTCATAGCCTCCCATGTGTAATAAATCATAATCGTTTATGTTCTTAAGTGCAGATTAATAAAAGTTTTATTTTTAATAATAGTTTCAGATAGCATCTCTTATTCTAGAGAGAGATAATGGATGTTGATGCTGTTCTAAGACAAAAATTCATATATTTCATCTTACATTCTTGAAAATAGTGTATTTGTTCTTATTCCTGTGGCATTTATGCCTCCCCATCATTAAATAAACAAGTTCACTTGAAAATTGTTATAATGTTATACAATTGGCAATAGAATACCAGTAGTAGATCTTAGCGTTCATCCGTAAATCTGATTTTCCTTTCTGCTGTGTCCTCATGCCTGCAATAGTATTAGGTAGTCAACAAATACCATTGAATGAATATACAGCTACTTTAAAAAATACTTGATAAAGAATGTATAGGTGAAATTAAACCTTTTTAAATGCCAATCAACAATTTATGGCCTAAACTTGAAATTTAATGGAGCATAAAGGACACAAATCTTAAAGCCTAAAATTTCTTTCTTTAAAGCATCAAGTTGGCTTTTTTTTTTTTTTTTTTTTTGCTGTACGTGAGCCTCTCACTGTTGTGGCCTCCCCCATTGCGGAGCACAGGCTCCGGACGCACAGGCCCAGCGGCCATGGCTCACGGGCCCAGCCTCTCCGCGGCATGTGGGATCTTCCCAGACCGGGGCACGAACCCGTATCCCCTGCATCGGCAGGCGGACTCTCAACCACTGCGCCACCAGGGAAGCCCTCAAGTTGGCTTTTACCTTGGTACCTGCCTGGGCTCGTTGATAGTGAGACTTGGTTGGATCTGCTGATGTTTGTGACAGTGAGGAAAGAATCTTGAGCAGGCAGAAATACTATAGATAAAGGAACAGAAAACAAACAGAGAAATTTTGAAAAGAAACTGAGTGCCTATTTTTTTTTTTTTTTTTTTTTTTGCGGTACGTGGGCCTCACTCTTGTGGCCTCTCCCATTGCGGAGCACAGGCTCCGGACGCGCAGGCTCAGTGGCCATGGCTCACGGGCCCAGTCGCTCTGCGGCATGTGGGATCTTCCCGGACCGGGGCACGAACCCGTGTCCCCTGCATCGGCAGACGGACTCTCAACCACTGCGCCACCAGGGAAGCCCCTGAGTGCCTATTTTTTAATCAAAATTATCAGGGTACCAAAATAAATTATCTGCTTTGATATTAATCAAACAGCATTGAGCTTCTCAGTTAACACTCTGCACGCATGCACACACACACAATGTAATCTAAACAAATTTACAGTATTTCTCTTGTATATGAAAGTGAAAATGATATCCTTAACCATTTTAATAAACTTTCCATAAGAAAATATAAGCTCCTTAGATGCTAAAGATATTTCAGATCGCTCTGCCATTTCTGCAGTGAGAAAAAAAAAAGATGAATATAGTAGATGGCATTGGAATACTTGGGAAGATGTTTCTATTTTAAAAAGATGCTATGTTGTAGCAATATAATTTGGTCATGCTCCTTTTGGTGGTAGCACATCTACACATCCCTTTATATAATACAGGAATTCAGATCAGAAATCTGTTATATAGAGGAAAATGGAAGCAGAACACTTTTAAACCTGCTTATTACCTTTCTTAGTTTACGGTTTTTAGCTTGAATCATTTGATTGATGGCTTAAGGAAAAGAGCATTATTTTTGGAACCAGAAGATCTTGGTTAATATGTTGTATCCAAGTCTAAAACAGTGATGCTATTATATATCTCTCAGCTTTGTTGTGATTATCAGCAAGGATAACATATGTAATGCATAAAAGTAATAGGTGCTCAATATATTCTTCCCAATCTCTTCCCTCCATGACTTTCACCATGACCTCTTTAAGGAATTCTTGATAGACTTTATGAGCAGTGATCAGATTCAAATAGAAGCAGTCATCCAAATCTTACTCTTTGAAGAGGCACCATGCAATAGCATAGAGACACGTCACAAAGAGAACTACCGTTAGAGTTGACACTGCAGGTATCCAGTTATCAGGGGTCCAGTAATATGAAATATTTATTGACAGAAGTAGTAATCTGAGAAATATAGTCAATATTAAGTATTAATAGCAGTGTAGTACACAAAAGTGAAGAACAATATACACTGAATAGAGCATTTTGCACATTTTACTGTTTTTGTATTATTAAAATATGCTGATACTTACTTGAAAAATGAAAAACACAAACACAGCAAATTGAAAGGCGTAATAAACTAACACCTATTTCTACCACCAAAAAACCAAATGTCTTTCTTGAAAACACATGTCTTTGTTCATAATATTGCCTCTGGCTAGAATTCTTTTTCCTGTCATGGAGAACTCCTGGTGAATCCTCCATCATTGCTTTGACAAGCCTGACTTCTGGGTAGTAATTACTCTGCCTTGTTCATTTATCTACCGTAATATCTAGAATAATTTACTACATTTATTTCCTTTAATCATGACTCTTCTACTGGGAAATAAATTCCTGTTACACGAGGACATTACTTGCTATATCTATATCAATATGGATTCTACAGAATTCCTGGCACAGAGAAGATACTGAAGAATTTTGGCTAAATGACAGATTGAGTGAATCAGCAAGTTATTTACAGGGTAAAGTATTATGTACCTAACAACCTTAAAAAGTAGGTTATTGCCTTTTCTTGTTCCCTATCATAAAAGCACAAAAAAAGATTTTTTTCTCAGATAAATTCCCATGAAATGTTACCATTTAACAAGCTAGTAATATAAAGTTTGATATCAATTTAAATTTAATTTCCCTGACTAAGCTCATGATATTCCCAGCAGATGGCAGCATAGGATACGATAAATTTTATGAACATAGGCATTAGGCATGCCATTTTGTAAGGCAACATAAGTCAGGGGGCTGATTTCACAGAAATTAAAAAGGGAGAAAACAAGGATCCATCAACAGAGATGGTAACAGAAATAGCACTACTTATATATGTCAGGGAGAGGAATCCTGTTTATTTTGTTGAATGTTGGTAGTTGTTGAGATTAGGTATTATATGATTAAACATTCTATTTTATACTGCAACAATCTGGGCATGTCTGGACAAAGAAGTATCAAGAAACTACTTGGTTTTAGTAGTGTCAGTTGAAATACTGTGGCCAGTTTTCCCAATAAATAATATACTGTATTTCCAAGTGATAAACAGACCAAAAAGATAAGTTGGCTATGTCTTAATTACCTACCTCTATTTTCAGCTCATTAAGATAATATATTCCTACCAAACACATTAGGGAAGAATGCCACTAATATAAAAAAGAGATCTGAAGCATAAACCTGTTAAGTTAGCTAGCTTGCTTTCTTATTCTTTCTTTCTCCATCCCTCCCACCCTCCCTCTCTCTCTCTCTTTCCCTTTCTTTCTTTCTTTCTTTCTCTTTCTCCCTTTCTCCCTTCCTTCCTTCCCTCCCTTTCTTTCTTTCTCTTTCTCCTTTTCTTCCCTTTCTCCATCCCTCCCTCCCTCCTTCCTTCCTTCCTTCCTTCCTTTCTTTCTTTCTTTCTCTCTCTCTCTCTCTCTCTCAAAAATATTTATTGAACACTTACTATATCCCAATTAGTGTGCATCAGAATTGCCATACAAAGGAAATAGAAAACCTTAAACCTGAAAAGGGTAGGACTAGCATTTATTTAATAGCCACACTATGCCATGATTGATGGCCTTTTAGCAATATTATTTCAGTTTCCCCTAATGCCAATCCTGAAAGAAAGGTGTTTGCTGTTTCCAATTTACAAAGGAAAATTGAGGCCCTTGAAGGTTTTTGTATGGTACCTAAAGTTCCACATTAACTAAGTGGCAGAACCGGTGTTCTTGTCTAGATTTGTATGTCTCTAAAGACCATGTTCTTTCTAGTAGACAGTGCTACCTCCCAAGAAAATTAGAACATTGTGAGAGTTTTGAGAAAAAAATTCAATTCCTGTATCATATAAAAGTAATTACAGATTTTTTTCTCCCCCAGGAAAACTCAGCAGTATAGATCCAATTAAAGGTATTTGAAAAATCTTAGAGGTTAGATGAAAGAATCATCTTTACTTCCTGTACTTAGTTTGCCTGACTAACAAGGGTGGATTTCCCAATTTCTTTATTCTGTTTTTTTCCCCTCCCTCTCTCATGCATGCACATCAAAGATGAAGCTTTTATAAAAAAATAAAGTGGCATTTAAAAAAAATTTAAAGTATAAGACAAGCTGGGTTATTACTCCTTTTCAGGGATTATGTAAAAATGACAAAATCTTTTTATAGGGATTAAATATACTATTAATTGATTGTATTTATGTAACATGTTTACTACAAGATCTTTCATGTCTCTTGTTTCTTTTGATCCTTGCCACATCCTTTGTACAATACATATAGCTATTCTAATCCCTTTAGTAATCCTTTTACACACAGTAAATATTTAAATATGTATTATGTGAAGACTTGGCTCTCTCAATTATATATTCTGTTAATTGGTGATTATATTATATATATTCTGTTATTGGTGATTCAAAACAAACAAACAAACGAAAGAAACGACTTTGGGGCTTAAAATTTGATACAGCTAGGCTTCCATAGCTTACTACATTATCACGTTCTGTTTTAATTTTTTTTAACTTTTTGGAGTCTCCAGCACTAATAATCATGAGGACAAGGACATTCACTCCAGCTTTACTTTTTTTTTTTTTTTTTTGGCGATACTCTAGCCTCTCACTGTTGTGGCCTCTCCCATTACAGAGCACAGGCTCCGGACGCGCAGGCTTAGCGGCCATGGCTCACGGGCCCAGCCGCTCCGCGGCATGTGGGATCTTCCCAGACCGGAGCACGAACCCGTGTCCCCTGCATTGGCAGGTGGACTCTCAACCACTGCGTCACCAGGGAAGCCCCAGCTTTACTTTTGCGATAGCAACTTAACTGGTCTTACTGTCCCTATCTTCTCCTATTTCCCCTTCTGTCCTTTACGCTACTGGTATAGTTTTAATCCTGAAACTATTCATTTGCACTTCTTAGAAATCTAAATTGGCTTTGCGTTGTCTATAAAACAAAGTCCAAAATCCATAGCATTGACTCTGGACCTATATCAATCTACTTAACATCTACCTTTCTGAGCTTACTTCTGGCCAACCCTCCTCACATATTCTAGACCTACTTGGTACTTCTTTCAGGAGCAGGCGCTATACTCTCACAACCTGTATTCCTCAATTTCTACCAATTCTAAATATCTTTGCTTCTCGTTCTGCCCATAAAGGCCTGTATAAATTTCAGATATTTCTCCTTGGAACTCTGCATATTCTCCAAGCCAGAATTTGTGGCATTGTCTCTTTTACCATACATGTATTTATCTTCCTTTTAAGCACTTGTCATAATGACTTGTCATTTGATTAACTGGAAATAAATCTAAATGCTTACTGTGACTTATAAGTCTTTCCATGATATGACCTCTGCCAGTCTCTTCATTTCATGCTTTTCTCTGACTCATCACACTGGTCAGAAGATTGCTAAAATCTCGACCATTTCTCTATATTTCTGCCAGTCTTCCACTTACTAGGTCTTGGATTTGGGGGAAAGTTATTTAAACACCAGAAATCTCAGTTTTCTCCTTTGTAATATGGAGAGAAGTAGCTGAAACTTGTTTGATTAAATCATATAACGTTTTTTGTTTAACCATGTGAAAATATTACATATAGATAGACATACATTTCTATAAATTTATAAAAATAAATTTAATGACTAGGTAGGAAGTTGTCTTAATATATTAATGGCACTATTTTCTCATAAGAAAAATTATTAAAATGTGATTTAATTGTGGTATCCTAAAATTTCTGGAAATCATTTCAGATCATGTATATAGTACTGTACAAAGTATTCTCTTTTTATATTTACATTTTAAATATAGGTTGAAACTTTTTTTTATTGCTTATGTGCTTCCTTAATCAGAAACTATGAAGATAGTCTTATAGTTGAACAGTTACTCCTCTCTGTCACAAACATGAGGAGTGAAGAAAAACATAATTAAGGATTGACAGGACACTGGACTATGTATGTCATCAGACATTTATCTCACCATTAGGTATATCACCAGTGAAAACAAAAGAATTTCCCATCTGTTATTTGGTCATGTACTAAGCTTCTTACAGCTGTGTGCAGTTAATTTGGTTTGATTCATAATCTTAATAACTTAACTTGTTATATATTACAGAAAAAGACAATAACAATATTCTTCCCTGTCATGAAATCTTTCATCAGTGGGTACTAGAGTCACAGCAGATGTGCAAGGCTGTAACCTAGTAAAGTACAATTTATATATTTCTGCTGACTTTAAAATTATTTCACTTAACTCTCATCAAGGAAGAGTTTTCAAAATTTTGCCATTAAGAAATTCTGATTCAAGTTTATACAATAGTCGCTGCTCATGCTGTGCCTCAATACTTCAAGTCAAATATAGACCAGAATTCAAAAGAAAGTAAGTAATTTTTAGTGGCCAAACACTGATAATTTAAGGAGAAATGCTGTTTTTTTCCCAATTACCAAAAAATTACAATAAGTTAATAAACACTATCAAAAATGCTTTTTGAAATATTAGTATTATAAAGAAAAACATGAAAATTTTTTTCTTTTTCCTTAGTGGGAACTGCAAATGAGAAGTACAGAGGAGGAAAACTGATTTTCCCTCTACCCTTCTAGGTTCTTAGCTGAGACACCCCTGTAATAAAAGATAGGTTAACAGAAAAACAAACAGAAGTTTAATAACATGTATACCTCCTGTATACATGGGAGATACCCAGGAAAACTGAGTAACTCTCTGAAATGGCCCAAGCCACCACCTTAAATACCATCTTCAGCTAAAGACAAAAGAAGATGTTGGGAGTGGGGAAGCCAGTTATGGGAAGCTCTCCAGAAAGGCACAGTAAACAAGGGTAAGGTTGTTATGCAGAGTTAGGTCCTTGCCTTATCCATTGACAAGTTTCTAGATATTTGGTCATCCTCTTCTCGGTACAGAGAGGGAGACAAATGGAGATTTCTCTTATAGATGTGAATGTCTCTTACAAAAACATTCTGTTCTGTTTTCAGAGCTTTCCCTGTGTCTATTATTTCTTAAAAATAATCAGGCTAAAATAATTCTTATGCTAAAGAGGCTTATTTTGGGGTGACATATTCTAATCCCCTTCAAGAGGTTTGATAACCATATCTCCCGTCACTTAGGACTAATGTTTTCACACATCTTTTTCTGTGTTTTCAGCCAATTAATAAATATTTATAAGATAACTAATACAATGCTACTACTTATTAATCAATCAGTGACAATTATCAACCACTACTACTGTGTCATTATTCCTTTATACTACAAAAAGACAAAGAACAACAAGAGAAATTTAGTTCAGGGATGGGATACATTGAGTGATTATAAAAATACCACAATAAGCTCCACTTCCAAGACATATAAGGCAGAATGGCTGTTAAAACACAGCTCACAGCAAGTACCATATTCCCCTAATTACTGCTGTAATTTTGATGTATATGAAAGGTAAAGACTAGACTAGGGGTCAGCAGAAAGTACCAGTGGCTTCCATGGATACTCTGACCTATTAAAAAAATATAGCTATAATACTATATTATTCTTTAAAATGAGAGGTGAGAAAATAAATGTTTTTTCATTTTTTGGTTGCTAAATTTTTGCTTATCATACATATGTATTTCCTAATCCTTCTAAAATCTTTTCCTACCCACTTTAAATTTCCTCTGCCTTCCTAAATCTGCTAAGGAATAAGATGAACAGATCCAGTAGTGTACTGGTAAACTAACTCTTATAAAGAAAATAGGAAGGAAGGAAAGGGAAGAAGGAAAAGAAGGAAGCGAGGGAAGGAGAGATAGAGAGAGAGAAAGAGAGGAAGGAAGGAAGAAAGAAAGAAAGGAAGAAAGGAAGAAGAAAGAGAAAGAAAGAATGAGGGAAAGAAAGAAAGAGAGGAAGAGAGAAACAGAAATAGAGAAAGGAAGAAAAGATAGATTCTGGTATATAACATTTACCAATTTTTCACCGTTAATATTCCCACTATGACTGATTTAAAGCTGACTTAAAACCAGAGTACAGAATTTCTAAATATTTAACAATAGGCTGTCATTAGCTTAAATGAGCCAACTCTAGCACATCACTGTTTCAAATTATCTCTGAAAACAAAGTTTCAGACATCTTTGCTAGTCAATTATCTTATGAGGTATATGCTAATAAAGGATTGGTCTTTGATGACTCAAAATCAGCCTTGGGGAAGTAATATGCATTTGCAGTGAGCACAACCGTGTAGAAACATGTAAGGTTATAAAGATGCAACCTCATCTCTAAGCATATGTCTCTAAGCAACCATAATATCCTTAGGTTTAATCTTTAAAATTCAGATTAAGTGAAAGAAACTGAATAATTCTAACTTTCTCACTCCATGCATCTAATGCCTTTTTTCAATTCTTCTTTGGTGGATTAAAAATCTTTTCATTATACTGATACACATCATGAAACATGGATGGGTTACCAGGATGAATTGATTGATGGAAAGACTGGAGGAGCAAGAAGAACTACAATCCTGCAGTCTGTGGAACGAAAACCAGATTCTCAGAAAGACAGACAAAATGAAAAGGCAGAGGACTAAGTACCAGATAAAGGAACAAGATAAAACCCTAGAAAAACAATGAAATGAAGTGGAGATAGGCAATCCTCCAGAAAAAGAATTCAGAATGATAGTGAAGATGATCCAGGACCTCAGAAAAAGAATGGAGGCAAAGATCGAGAAGATGCAAGAAATGCTTAACAAAGACCTAAAAGAATTAAAGAACAGACAAACAGAGATGAATAATAAAATAACTGAAATGAAAACTGCTCTAGAAAGAACCAATAACAGAATAACTAAGGCAGAAGCACAGATAAGTGACCTGGAAGACAGAATGGTGGAATTCACTGCTGTGGAACAGAACAAAGTAAAAAGAATAAAAAGAAATGAAGACAACCTAAGAGACCTGTGAGACAACATTAAATGCACCAACATTCAAATTATAGGGGTCCCAGAAGGAGAAGAGAGACAGAAAGGACC
The DNA here is from genome assembly GCF_025265405.1 of Mesoplodon densirostris. Lineage (NCBI taxonomy): Eukaryota > Metazoa > Chordata > Mammalia > Artiodactyla > Ziphiidae > Mesoplodon > Mesoplodon densirostris. Next base: position 10,682,710 of record NC_082669.1, on the reverse strand, counting down.
CAAGAAAATATTTGAAAATATTATAGTTGAAAACTTCCCTAACATGAGAAATGAAATAGCCTCCTCAAGTCCAGGAAGCACAGAGAGATCTAGGCAGGATAAACACAAAGAGAAACACACTAAGACACATAGTAATCAAATTGACAAAAATTAAAGACAAAGAAAAATTATTAAAACCAACAAGGGAAAAACAACAAATAACATACAAGGGAACTCCCATAAAATTAACAGCTGATTTCTGAGCAGAAACTTTACAAGCCAGAAGGGAGTGGCTTGATATATTTAAAGTGATGAAAGGGAAGAACCAACAACCAAGATTAGCCTACCTGGCAAGGATCTCATTAAGATTCAACAGAGAAATCAAAAGCTTTACACGCAAGCAAAAGCTAAGAGAATTCAGCACCACCAAACCAGCTCTACAACAAATGCTAAGGAAACTTCTGTAAGTGGGAAACACAAGAGGAGAAAAAGACCTAAAAAAACAAACCAAAACAATTAAGAAAATGGTAATAGGAACATACATATTGATAATTACCTTAAATGTGAATGGATTGAATGCACCAACCAAAGGACATAGGCTCACTGAATGGACACACACACAAAAAAAGACCCGTATATATGCTGTCTACAAGAGACCCACTTCAGACCTAGGTACACACACAGACTGAAAGTGAAAAAGATATTCCATGCAAATGGAAATCAAAAGAAAGCTGGAGTAGCAATATGCATATCAGACAAAATAGACTTTAAACTAATGTTACAAGAGAAAAGGAACGACACTACGTAATGATCAACAAATCAAGAAGAAGATATAACACTTATAAATGTATATGGACCCAATATAGGAACACCTCAATACATAAGGAAAATGCTAACAGCTATAAAGAGGAAAATGAGAGTAACACAAAAATAGTGGGGGACTTTAACACCTCACTTACATGAATGAACGGATAAACCAGAGAGAAAATTAATAAGGAAACACAGCTTTAAATGACACAATAGACCTGATAGATTTAATTGATATTTATAGGACATTCCATCCGAAAACAGCAGATTACACTTTCTTCTCAAGTGCACTCGGAACATTCTCCAGGATAGATCACATCTTGGGTCACAAATCAAGCCTCATTAAGAAAATTGAAATCATATCAAGCATCTTTTCCGACCACAATGCTATGAGATTAGAAATCAATTACATGGAAAAAAAATGTAAAAAACACAAACACATGGAGGCTAAACAATATGTTACTAAATAACCAAGAGATCACTGAAGAAATCAAAGAGGAAGTCAAAAAATACCTAGAGATAAATGACAATGAAAACACGATGATCCAAAACCTATGGGATGCAGCAAAAGCAGTTCTAAGAGGGAAGTTTATAGCTATACAAGCCTAACTCAAGAAACAAGAAAAAACTCAAATAAACAATCTAATGTTACACCTAAAGGAACTAGAGAAAGAAGAACAAGCAAAACCCAAAGTTAGCAGAAGGAAAGAAATCATAAAGATCAGAGCAGAAATAAATGAAATAGAAACAAAGAAAACAATAGCAAAGATCAATAAAACTAAAAGCTGGTTCTTTGAGAAGATAAACAAAATTGATAAACCATTAGCCAGACTCATCAAGAAGAAGATGGAGAGGACTCAAATCAATAAAATTAGAAATGAAAAAGCAGAAGTTACAACAGACATTGCAGAAATACAAAGCATCCTAAAAGACTACTACAGGCAACTCTATGACAATAAAACAGACAACCTGGAAGAAATGGACAAATTCTTAGAAAGGTATAAGCTTCCAAGACGGAAGCAGGAAGAAATAGAAAATATGAACAGACCAATCACAAATAATGAAATTGAAACTGTTATTAAAAATCTTCCAACAAACAAAAGTCCAGGACCAGATGGCTTGACAGGTGAATTCTATGAAACATTTAGAGAAGAGCTAACACCCGTCCTTCTCAGACTCTTCCAAAAAATTGCAGAGGAAGGAAAACTCCCAAACTCATTCTATGAGGCCACCATCACCCTGATACCCAAACCAGACAAAGATACTACAAAAAAAGAAAATTACAGACCAATATCACTGATGAATATAAATGCACAAATCCTCAAGAAAATACTAGCAAACAGAATCCAACAGCACATTAAAAGGATCATACACCATGATCAAGTGGGATTTATCCCAGGGATGCAAGGATTCTTCAATATATGCAAATCAATCAATGTGATACACCATATTTACAAATTGAAAAATAAAAACCATATGATCATCTCAATAGATGCAGACAAAGCTTTTGACAAAATTCAACACCTATTTATGATAAAACTCTCCAGAAAGTGTACATAGAGGGAACCTACCTAAACATAATAAAGACCATATACGGCAAACTCACAGCAAACATCATTCTCAATGGGGAAAAACTCAAAGCAATTCCCCTAAGATCAGGTAAAAGACAAGGATGTCCAGACTTGCCACTATTATTCAACATAATTTTGGAAGTCCTAGCCATGGCAAGCAGAGAGGAAAAAGAAATAAAAGGAATAAAAATTGGAAAAGAAGTAAAACTGTCACTGTTTGCAGATAGCATGATACTATACATAGAGAATCCTAAAGATGCCACCAGAAAACTACTAGAGCTAATCAATGAATTTGTTAAACTTGCAGGATACCAAATTAATGCACAGAAATCTCTTGCATTCCTATACACTAACAACAAAAGATCAGAAAGAGAAATTAAGGAAACAATCCCATTCACCATTGCAGCAAAAATAATAAAATACTTAGGAATAAACCTACCTAAGCAGGTAAAAGACCTGTACTCAGAAAGCTATAAGACACTGATGAAAGAATTCAAAGATGACACAAACAGATGGAGAGATATACCATGTTCTTGGATTGGAAAGAATCAATATTGTGAAAATGACTATACTACCCAAAGCAATCTACAGATTCCATGCAATCCCTATCAAATTACCAATGGCATTTTTTGTAGAACTAGAACAACAACAAAAAAAATCTTAAAATTTGTATGGAGATACCAAACACCCCAAATCGCCAAAGCAATCTTGGAAAAAAAAAAAAAAAAAAAACAGAGCTGGGGGAATCAGACTCCTGGGCTTCGGACTATACTACAAAGCTACAGTAATCAAGACAATATGGTACTGGCACAAAACCAGAAATATAGATCAGTGGAACAGGATAGAAAACCCAGAGATAAACCCACGTAGCTATGGTCACCTTATCTTTGATAAAGGAGGCAAGAATATACAATGGAGAAAAGACAGCCTCTTCAATAAGTGGTGCTGGGAAACTGGACAGCCACATGTAAAAGAATGAAATTAGAATACTTCCTAACAACATACACAAAAATAAACTCAAAATGGATTAGAAACCTAAATGTAAGACCAGACACTATAAAACTCTTTGAGGAAAACATAAGCAGAACACTCTATGACATCAAACACAGCAAGATCCTTTATGACCCACCTCCTAGAGAAATGGAAATAAAAACAAAAATAAGCAAATGGGACCTAATGAAACTTAAAAGCTTTTGCACAGCAAAGGAAACCATAAACAGGACCAAAAGACAACCCTCAGAATGGGAGAAAATATTTGCAAACTAATCAACGGACAAAGGATTAATCTCCAAAATATATAAACAGCTCATGCAGCTCAATATTAAAAAAAACAAGCCGCCCTATCCAAAAATGGGCAAAAGACCTAAAGAGACATTTCTTCAAAGAAGGCATACAGATGACCAAGAGGTACATGAAAACCTGCCCAACATCACTAATTATTGGAGAAATGCAAATCAAAACTACAATTAGGTATCATCTCACACCAGTTAGAATGGGGATCATCAGAAAATCTACAAACAACAAAGGCTGGAGATGGTGTGGAAAAATGGGAACCTTCTTGCACTGTTGGAGGGAATGCAAATTGGTACAGCCGCTATGGAGAACAGTATGGAGGTTCCTTAAAAAACTAAAAACAGAATTACCATATTGACCCAGCAATCCCACTGCTGGGCATATACCCAGAGACAACCATAATTCAAAAGGACACATGCACCACAATGTTCATTGCAACACCATTTACAATAGTCAGGTCGTGGAAGCAACCTAAATGCCCATTGACAGATGAATGAATAAGGAAGATGTGGTACATATATATAATGGAATATTACTCAGCCATAAAAAGGAACGAAATTGGGTCATTTGTATAGATGTGGATGGACCTAGAGCCTGTCATACAGAGTCTGACATAGTAATGCCTGTATGTGGAATCTAGAAAAATATTAGGGATGAACCAGTTTGCATGGCAGAAATAGAGATCCAGATGTAGAGAATAAATGTATGGACACCAAAGGGGGACAATGGGGGGGGGTGAGGGTGGTTGTGGCTGGGATGAATTGGAAAATAAAAAACAAAAAAAAAATTTTTTAAAGACTGCATAGTTACTTATCGAGACGTCATCCTTTCTACTCTTTTACCGTGTACTGTTCATGTTGAAATCAGAGTTAAAAAGCATAGTTATAAATTAGTATGATTTAAGGTTTTTACTATCTTCTGTATTTTGAAAATTGATATTAATTCTGTGCTTTTTATTATGGAGTCAGTTTGCTGCATGCAGATAGTTTCAGGAATTTTGATTCATAATTCTTTGGGGATTATATTTGCAGGAAATGGTGTCTAGCCAGTTACATCATTGTCTCTTTAGCCAATCTAGAATTAAATTGGACAAGTTTAATTCATTTCATGAAGCATGACTTAGTTTCTTTCTTCTCCTCTACCTGCCCTAAGAGGGACCTCTGAACAGGCAGGTATGGGTTCAAAGACAAAGATTAATCAGGGGACAGTTGATAGCAGTTCTGTTTATTTTACTTCGTTTAAGGTTAAGCTTTATTTATTATTAGCTTCTTTGACTTCTTTATACATTTAAGATAAAAAGGTTTCTTCCTATTTTTCCTTCTAAGCTTCAAGATATTATTTTACTTATTTTAATGTCTAAAGGGGTATACCAAGTATTAACATACTTAAAGAATACTTATGTAAAATTTTCTCTATAGTTATTTTAGTGACTTGTGTTTCCTTTGTTTATAATACTGGAAATATATTTTGCTTACGAAGCTTTTTTTTTTTTTTTTTTTTTTTTTACAAATTGAGAAGCAGTAATAAGCCCTTGTTTTCAGTCAGAATTTCTTAACTGGGTTCCATGGACGAGTTTTACAAGCCTCTAAAGTTGAATGTAAAAGTGTATGTACGTATACATGTGTACATTGTTCTAGAGAGAGAGACCATAACTTTCATCAGACTTGCAACAGGTCATGAGTCACCTCTCCCCCAATTAAGAACTTTCACGTACTTTTTGTATAATGTGTGGCATTGGTTCCTTTAGTTGCCAAGTACCATACTTAGCATCATAAAAGATACAAAGGTCTTTATTGAATGCCTTCCCTAGATTACAATTTGTGAGATACCCTATATTTTTTCAACAGCCTCGAAGTTGTTATTGTTGCTGTTGTTAAAAAATAGTCTGCATTTACAGTGAATTTCATGCTGAAGATATTTCTTGCAATATTTATTGTATGGTTGAATTCATTTTTAATTACTTTGAGCTTTTTATTTTTAGACCTTAAATTTGTTATAACTCGGACACACATTGTTAGCAATTTGGCTTTAAGAATGTTCTATTTTTGTAATGAGATTTTGTTGTTTTATCTCAGAAGCAGATAAAATTCTGGCAGTATATTCTAACTATTTAGAAATGTTTTTAAGTTTTCATATCTTATTCAGCATTCTAAATTGAAAGATCTGCCTTATGATTAAAAAAAAACTACAATCTACTAATAGTGGCTAAATTCTAAGAGAAATTCTATTTCCCATGATATATCATAACACAAAAATTTCAGCTACAGTAATGGTGAATTCTGTTGTTTGTGTATATTTCAGATGGAGCACTTTATCTTCACACATAGTACCACTGCCTTATTTTAGAGCTAAACTCTCTTATCTGGATGAAAGTAGGATCCTAATTGGCTTCATGGTCACTGCTTTCTCCATTCACCAATCTTACCTTTGTGTTTTCTCCACACATATTCTAAAATCACTCACACTTACCAGACATATCGGATCCTATCACCCTTCTCTTGTAATTCCTCTTTAGATCCTCCTTGACTGGAAGATGAAGTTAATATTCCTTAGGATGGTACACATAGATCTTCACACTTTTGCCCTAATAGCCCACTGTTTTTCTGACCCTGAGTCTATATTATTTAAGCCATTTCAAGTTGGATATTCTATTATTTATAGCTAGAAAGTTTTTCTCTGGCTTATTCAACTTTGTTCTCCAACAACTAGCACAAGGCTTGGCTATGAAGTTGATAAATAGATATCTGGAGACATAGGTGATCTTTTCTGGGTAGTTTTTTAACACACTCAAATATAAGTAATAGCTAGTCAGTAATACATTAAATAAACGTTTAGAAATATTTTAAGACCTATCTTAAAAGATGCAGGTGTTTTTGTGTGTCTGTTTGCTCACTTTCAAGAAAATGGATGTTATACCCTGTGTGGGTATCATTCCTGCACAGTGAGTAAATTGAACTATAGAATTTCTGAGGTTACTTCTGGTTTGGAAATACTTTTTTTCAAAGAGAGGCACATATATCTCCCTGTAGAGATGTGTGTATTATATAAGTACACATATAAACATAAAAGCTGATATGGCTTATGGATAATAGCAAGGACTATTTGCCACAGTCCTTGGGAGTAGATTCATAAGTCACAAGCTGGTAATCATTTCCAGGCAGCATTAATTGATTTGCCTCTTTTAGCAAGCCTAATATAGTTTACCAAGAAAATTATAAAGGTTACAATACTACTCAACTACAAATCTAAAAAGTCACATCTTGCTGGAGAATGTGTTTATTCTGTCTATTATATTTTATTATAAGCATTCTCCTTTGCTGGATTTTGCTTTTTTTTTCTCTCAGTTTTATCGAGGTATAATTGACATACAGCACTGTATAAGATGTATGACATAATAATTTGACTTACATACATCATGAAGTGATTATCACAGTAAGTTTAGTGAATATCATCTCATGTAGATACAAAATTAAAGAAATAGAAAAAATATATTTCTTGTGACGAGAACTGAGAATTTTCTCTTAACTTCCATATATAACATACAGCAGTGTTAACTGTATTTATCATGTTATACATTACATCCCTGGTACTTATTTTTCTTATAAATGAAAGTTTGCACCTTTTGACTACCTTCATCCAACTACCTCCCTCCCCCCACCTCTGTTAACCACAAATCTGATCTTTTTCTGAGTCTGTTTCTTTTTTTTTAAAGTATAATTGACCTATTATAACACTGTTTTAGTTCCTGGTACACAATGTAATGATTCAATATTTCCATACATTTCAAAATGATCACCATGTTAAGTCTAGTTATGATCTGTCACCATACAAAGATATTACATAATTAGTGACTATATTCCCCACACTGTACATTTCATACCTGTGACTTATTTATTTTGCAAATGGAAGTTTGTACCCCTTAGTCTACCTCATATATTTGTTTCCTTACCCTATCTCCCTCACCTCTAGCTATGACTTGTTTGTTCTCCATATCTATAACTGTTTCTGTTTTGTTTGTTTATTTGTTTTGTTTTGTAGGTTTCACTTGCAAGTGAAATCATACAGTATTTGTCTTTCTCTGACATTTCACTTAGCATAATACCCTCTAGGTCCATGCATATTGCTGCAAATGATAAGATGTCATTCTTTTTTATGGCTGAGTAATATTCCATTGTATGTATATATCACATCATCTTTATCCATTCATCTATTGATGGGTCACTTAGGTTGCTTTCATATGTTGGCCATTATAAATAATGTTGCAGTGAACATAGGGGTGCATATATGTTTTCAAATCAATGTTTTCATTTTCTTCATATGAGTACATTTTCTTTATTAATCAAGAATTTGGATGGTAGAAATCCATGTGTTAATATGTTAGATTTTTTTTTTCACCATGGTACAAACTAAAATGATCTCTCTCAAAGGTGCAAGATTTAGCAGAGAAGACTGACTCAGAATAGGTAGTTGAGGTTCATGTTGAGCCAAAAATGAAGAACAATACATTTTAACTGTTTCAAATGCTGATATAACACCTTAAAATTACTGATGTTACAGCTTAGTCTTATGCAATATTTATCTGATTTATAAAATTATTTGAACATATATTTGTGGAATGTGAAAGAAAGTCCTATAGTCACATATCCTGGGGTGGGGGGAGGGGCTAAGAACTAACTTACTGAGTGACCAGGAACATATTTGTGCTTAATATAATAAACTGTAGGGTTTGACTATAAAATACTTGATTAAAAGCTCCAAAGCAGACAGTTTTAATGAAACTCCAAAATAAGTGAGAATATTTTATTTGTGAGGGTTATTTGTGGAAAAATTTACATCACTTGACAAAGTAACATAAGCTTCTCAGATTACTTCCCTTTAAATTTTACAACTACTTTTTCTGATACCTAATATATATACAAATGTATAAAATAATAGTCCAATAACCCCCAGATACCTGTAACACAATCTCAATAATTATCAACTTATGCCCACTTTTGTTTCAACTTACTTATACTTAATCTTCTCCATTAAATTATTCTGAAACAAAAATCATAGTCAAATATCCTATCATTTCACCCATAATATGAAGTTCTTAAGGTATTCGATTCTCCAAAATTTTTTCTCATGGCTATTTTTTGTCTTATTTGAGGAATGTTTCCCTACCCCCAAGATTGTCTCATATTTTTTTCTAAAATTTAGTTATTTTATTTATTTTGCCATTTAATTGGCATACCAGTTGCCCTATATAATTTATTGAAACTATCATCCTTTTACCATTTCTCTGTATTGCCACCTTTGACATAAGTAATAGATCCGTATGTTATGGATATTAACTGGACTCTTTATTCTGTTCTCTTTATTTGTCTTTCATGCACCCATACTACACTGTTTTAATTATTGTATTTTATATTAAGTCTTTATTTGGGGTAAAGCAAGTCCTCACACCTTGATTGTCCTTCATCAAATCTATTGACAAGGTTGTTCCTAATACTCTCGTAAGATTCTTTAATTTTGAAGGGTTGCAGGACCTAGTGCTGTTCCTTTTTCATTCATGACATTGGTAAAATGTGCCTTAACTCTTATCTTTATCAGCTTACTCAGAGCAATATAGGTTTTATTATTATTTTCAAATAACCAACTTTGGGCCTTACTTTCATATGTTTTCTTTACATTTCATTAATTTCAGTTTTTATCTTATTTCATTTTTTAAAATCTCTTTGAGTTTATTTTGCTGTTTGTTTTCTGTCTTCAGATGAAATGCAGTTTTAAATAACATGCAGGGAAAAGAAGAAGTTTTGAGGAAATAGGTAATATTTTTAAATGAATGGTGACAAAAATACTACATATTAAATTTTGTGAGATGCAGTTAAAATGGTAGTTAGGGGGCTTTCCTGGTGGCGCAGCGGTTGAAAGTCCGCCTGCCGATGCAGGGGACACGGGTTCGTGCCCCGGTCCAGGAAGATCCCACATGCCGTGGAGTGGCTGGCCCCATGAGCCATGGCCGCTGAGCCTGCGCGTCCGGAGCCTGTGCTCCGCAACGGGAGAGGCCACTACAGTGAGAGGCCCGCGTACCACAAAAAAAAAAAAAAAAATGGTACTTAGGGAAGAATATCTAGGCTTCAATTTCATTTTAACTGCATCTCACAGTTTCATTGTTCAAAAATATCCTCTATTCCCTTAACTTCTAAAGATATAGGGAATGCTCCAGATAACTGGTTGTTTTGATCTCTAGCATAATTATTTATATTTAAGATCACAGATTATACGCAATGTGATTTCAACCCACTGAAATCTGTTGAGGCTTGTTTTATAGCCCCTAATATACAATCAAATTTTGTAAATCTTCATGTGTCCTGGAAAAAAAGGTATATTCATTAATCATTGAGTGTAGTGTTTACATATTTTGTACATCAATATGGTCAAGTTTTAGTTTCAGTTATTGTATTTTTAATTTCTAGATATATTTCATATATTTTCACATTTTCTCTGTTACTTTTATAGTATCTAGTACTCTAACCAAATTTCAAACTTGGTTTATATCTCTTGAACTTAATAGGCATAATTATTTTACAATTTATAGTTACTTTGTTTTTGTTTTTGTTTCCACTTTTTGTGGTTTTGCTACTTCTTGGTTATGATATATTTTCTCATGTGCTTGGTTATATTTAATCACATAGTGTTTACTGGATTGAAAAATTGCTAGAAATAATTGGAAGTCTAGGATACTATTACCTTCCCAGAGAGAGAATTTTAATTTCCTTCTGCTAGGCACTTGGGAGCATTACCAGTACTACACCACTTTAATCCAATTTGGGTTATTTTTTGGGGGGGATTAAGAATATTCAAATTGTCTTTTGATGATTTTATGTAGGTAATGTAAAACTTCTTGACTGTGAAGTTAAGCAATGGGTGGAACTTTCTATAACTTTTTAACAAATGGCTATTTTAATTCAAATATCTTTCATTGTGTTAGCTCAGTTATACAAAGAGCAATCTATAAAGCATCACAGTGTTACTGAGGGCGTGGATATCAATACCTACTTGGCTGTTTAAACTCCACTTGTTTGAAATCAAACAGCATAGTCCATACAAATCAATTCTATCATATCATTGATTTTCTCTTTATTTTTATATTAGCAAAGTTTATGAGGTATTGTAAGTCTATCTTTCCTGCTTGGAAAATATTATAACTTCTGTCTTCAGTAATCATCCACATTTTTCATCTTCACATTCAAGATATGTCCTATGCTTAAATATGTTACATGTCTACCATGAGCTTCATTTTTCCCAACACTAAATCTAGCCTTCAGCTTCACTGCCTTCTCAACATTCCCCAGAATATATTATATTCTTTCCAGGGTAATTTTATACCTTTTCCCTGAAAAGCTTTTCTTCTTCTATTTACATTTTTAAAAAAATCTGTTCTTAAAGAACTACATTATTATTTTCCTCCTCTATTTATAGAGAATTGACTGCCTATCTCAGCCTAAATAAATTTACCTTATTTTCAACCTCAAAGTTAAATAACAATTACACTATTGTTTGACACTGTGTAGTATTTATTTAAATTGTTCTAAGTGTATATCTTCTCTTCTAGTGACACTGTATACTTTTAAGGAAACAAGTTTGTCAAATATTTTTTAAAACCTTATGTGGTGCTATGTACATAAGAAAACCTTCATGAATATTCAGTTAAATAGAGAAAGGTATACTATGATGAGAATCAACAGAATTACTAAGCATCCAAACTAAAAATTAGCAAAAGGGCCTAAAAAATTATTAACATTGATATATTTACCTTGCTTCAAAATTAATGACTAACAGCTATAATAATTTCTCCTTATTTTGATGATGGAAATTCCAGTGTACTAAAGTAACTGTTTTATTGATGCCTTTCATTGGCAAAATATAAGGATAACTCCTGTGAGAGTTCCCAAATACTTCTATGTTTATGACTAATTCAGACTACCTTAGAATTATATTTCATCACTTAAGTACTTACTGTAGTTGTAGTTGTTTTTGTGGAAGAAGTTGGCTGTGTTGTGGTCCAAGGAAGCACATGAATTATGACTGTGGTAGTGGCTGACAGCTGACTAGTTTTATTCCCACCTAATTCATCAGTAACTTCAGTAAGTAGCTGGAAAGTTATAGGGTCCTGAATCCCTTGAAAAACATCATACTGGAAATTGTGAGTGATGGCCAGATAAGGAGGATCAACACCTAGTCTCCAAAGTGTGAATTGTTTATGTTTCCTGAAAATGATGAGGTAATAAAACAGAAATAAGACTACATTACATGTTATGTTATTTCTATTGTCTTGTTGAAATTCTTATTTAAAAATATTTTCCATGATAATATGTTTTCAACAGTTATAAAATATCTCATATAGGGTATCTTTTAAAATAGCATAAAAGTGAATTATTTGAAATTATGTCTTACCTCCTACAGTTGAATAGCTCAGCTAGCTGTTCCTGTGAAGAATCTTTGTCTGAACAGTTGAGTGGAATAAAAGGAATCTTAATAGTGGAATAAATCCGAGTTTCCAAATGTGGTGGATTACATACAGGAGGCTCATCATTCATATTCTATTACACAAGAATATTATCTATTTTGGATTATGTCTTAAAAATCTTGCCATATCTAATCAGTTGCTTGTTGAATTTTTATTATTCATTATCTTTATCTTCACAATATTGCTCAAGTATACTTTTACAATTTATCTTAATTATTTTATATTTGAAGACAATATTTAAGTGTTTCATCATGGAAACTTTGTTGTTTGGAGTTACCTATCAATATAGTCCATGTTCTCTTTTTAATTTATGAACAAGGAATCACTTTTTAATAAATGTCTATAACCTACACAGTATTGCTAGGACAAATACTCATGACAGTCATGAGATTATTGAGTTTTACAATCGTATCGAAAACTATTATCTACTCTAGTCCCTTCCCTTTAATCCAGAAGATATATGTCATCAAGTCTCCTATTGAACAATTCCTCAAAAGGGGTACTCACTATATAAAAGGAAGCATACTTCACCATTGAAAGGATTTACTTGTTAGAAATATTCATTTTTATTGATCTCAAGGGTTTTTTTTTGTCTGCAAATTCAACCTATTATTTCTAGTTTTTGTTCTGAAGAAACTCAATATCTAGTAGAGCATGTGGCTTAAATTTCAAATATGTGGGAGATTCCAGCAACTAGATTGAAAGAGGAACTATATTATCAATGGGAATGTTTGAATTCTAAGTTTATTTGACTCAGTAATCTAGAATAGAAAGTATCTGATAAACTACTTGCCATTATCATCCCCTCCTTCTTGCTGCTAACAGACATTGCCATTTTATCCATTCTCCTGGAGAATATAAACATAGTCTCAAGAGATATTATCAAAGTATCCCTCAATGGAGACACTACCAATTTATCAGAATAGAATGTGAAACGAAACCAATTTATGTCCTTGATTTAGGAAAATGAAGTGCCTATTTCACTTAGGCTCTCCTTCTTTCCTTAGTAATATTTCTTGAATATCCTTGGGCTCCTTTACTTTGAACAGTCCCTTAGAAGCCACCTGAGAGTGCAGAGCAAATCCACTGTCTTTTTTTTTTTTTTTTTTTCTCCTCTCCAGTGCAATGCAGTTTGGTTTGTTGGATTGCCCACTGGAGGCCATAAAGGGGTACTTGCTAATATTTAAACCCTATTTCACTAATTAAGTACTGATTTCTTTAAGATTAAAGCCGCTATAACCATATTTCCCTGAAAATGAATTATCCTTAGTCTCCCTCTCTCTCTCCAAATATAGTCCAAGAAAGGGAAAGATATTATCTGTTCTTTCACAATCTCTCCATAGCTGCTTTTGTAATAATAATAACCACAACTAGTATATATTGAATGCATAATACATGCTAGACTCTAATTTACCTACATTAGTATATATTCAACAACCCTGTGAAAAATGCAGTATTATTATTCTAAAACAGAAACTGAAAAGAGATAAAATACCTCAGACAGCTATAAAGTGTGTAGGTACCAGAATTCAAAAACAAGATTTTAACCTGTGTGCTATACTGTCTATTTAAGACTGCTTTCTACTTAATCATAATCAGTTTACACTATTATGACACTAGCCTACTCTGTTATGTGTTCTTATAAAACATCTCTTCTACTATTTAAAAGATATTTGGAATGATTTTAATGCATTTAAATGGGACATTTCTTTATCTTTTAAATGATGGTTCAGTTTATATGAACTCTTAAAGCATTTCTAGTTCTAAGAAACAGGGGATTGTATGTTTTATAACTTCTTCATATATGAGCTGAAATTTTCATAAAATCCCAAATAGGTTTTCTTTGCTATTTAAATATTATTTTTAATTAGGCAAACACATTTAAACTGAAACATTATTTATAAAACACATTTAAAATACAAATATGTGTCTACATATCTTTATGAAAAGAAAAATCATTGCCTAGTAGTCTACCTAACTTTTCATTTTTTTGTATTAGTTTATTTTTTCCATTTTTGTGGAAAGGAAAAATAATATGTATACAGATATATTTGGAAAAAATGCCTGTAGAAGACCAGATATAGAAAAGATATTGGAGGCACAAACAGAAAACACTGCAGAAATGGATCATCAATACATATAGTAAGATGTAGGTGGAAATTGTTACATCAAAATAAAATTTTTCCTTATTATTTTCTGTTTTATTGTATGTTCTTATATTCTGATTTTTCCCTGGAGTATAATAAATGATTTCAGAAAAACTGCTTTCCTTTTGGTAATAGAGATATCATATTACTACTCAGGTGCACTGAACACCACTCAGTAGTATATTAGACTGTCTGTGTGCCTGTTATTCCAATTTCATATTATCCTTAAAATCCATACTAGGAAGGTGATATTCCTTCCATGTAATGAGTGCTTACTAACCTAACTTCAGGTAAGTGAAGAGAGTCCTTCAGGGAACGATATTATCTGGACCAAGTGGTCTATGCAGTTCTTTTCCTTTTGAGAGTGAGACTGCTCAGTTATTCTATAGATACTTTGATGCAAATTACAGAGATGCATACATACATATATACACACACACATATATAGCAATATATAGTGTATATATGTAGCAATATATAGCTAAACATACACACTCATGCATATCCATATCTAGTGGCTCAGATCCTATGATTGAAGAATAGCTCAGATGGTTTAACTGCTCAAAACTGGCCAAGTTCCTCACCTCTACAACTTTGCGCAGTATGCTCTCTTCACAGATAATTCCTGTTAGTTTCCTATTAGACTCATTCATTCATTTACCTTTTTCTTCTGTTCTCACATTAATCATTTGTGAAAACTGTTTTATATTTGTGAAAACAGATATACTTGACTATGAATAATATTGACTTGAATATGCAGTAGCTCTTTCATAAAGATTATATAGGAAAATGTATCACTTAACTTTAAAGTGTCTTTCTCTAAAGCATCACACTTAGAACCCCCAATGGCTTTATTCTGAATGTTCTAGCATAGTACCATCACTGCAGGGATAGTGTGAAATTATGTAGAGACAACCAGAACTTAAAAAGAAAAAGCAATCTATGGTTACGAGGACAAGATCAAATGAAAAGGGCACGAGTTAATTAAATGAGTTAAAATTATTCATTAATTTTACTGTAAAGTTTGTTACCTTTTAAAGTCAATCCATCTCATAACTTTAGTGAGAAATTAACAAACCTGAAGAGAGTAAAAGCATTATTGAGAAGGATAGAGGATAAGGACCCACAAACAGTCCTCAGATAGAAGCTGTTTAAAAGCTTTCAAACAAATCTGTCGTTTGTGTCTTTGATTTATTGGTGGCTTCCAAGTTCATCACTTGACCTTATTTTCTAGACCTGTAATTTTCAGCAGTCTTGTTGATATTTCCATTGACGAACATGTTGGAAAGAAGAATTCTTTTTTCTCCAACATTATTATGACAAGCCTTTAAACTAGTTCTTAACATTGAGCACAGGAGATTCTGCCAAGCTTGAATCATCAGCTCCTGTTTCTGGGGCGCTGTTTCTGTGGCCTGACGTTTAATCTATAATGCCAGTGTTACTTGTCAGAATAATTCTGGCCAAAGACCATTATTATCCTGACTAACTGAACCTCCAATTACTGGATAATGTAACACATTTACTGCTCTAAATGTTCTCAATTAAAATATTAGAAATATCAGGGCTTCCCTGGTGGCACAGTGGTTGAGAGTCCTCCTGCTGATGCAGGGGATATGGGTTCGTGCCCCGGTCCAGGAGGATCCCACATGCCACAGAGTGGCTGGGCCCGTGAGCCATGGGCGCTGAGCCTGCGCGTCCGGAGCCTGTGCTCCGCAATGGGAGAGGCCACAACAGTGAGAGGCCTGCATACAGCCAAAAAAAAAAAAAAAAAAAATTAGAAATATCACTATCATATTGTGGAAATTTACTCAATATGTAGTCTACAAGAGAGAGGGAAACTAAGTTTTAGCTGTTTGTACATTTCAAAAATTTAGAATTATTAAACTTCTGGAATGGTGATGCATGAACAAGAAATTCTTTTCACTAAGAAAAAATAGGATAGGTAATGCTTTACCTTTCTTGTCACTTGCAATACAAAAATGTAAATAATAAAGAAAGCTAACATAATTCATAACACTATTACTCATACTATAGAATTTTATTATATAAATTTATTAACCAAATTTCAGTAACTAAAAACAAACATAGTCAATTTATCTGGGAAGTTCCTTCAAACCTGTTCCCAGTTAAAGACAAATAAATTAAGATTATCTTTAAGTAATAAGTAAAAGTCATTTTCAATTTCTCTCTTTTTAGTGAAGAAGCCAAAGCTATCTATATTTCTTTATTTGTTAATTAAGAAACTTGTCAATATAGAAATTATAATTCCTGATAATGTTATTATTTTTATTTTACTTTCTAGAGACATAATATTCTTTTTAAGTATAGAAAATGTATCAATTGTTAAAATACAAATAAACTCGTGGATCATTTGGACAGTTATGAACCCTTTTCTTAATATAAATTGAAGTTAAATTTAAAAATGTCAAATGGAAACTTAAGCTAAGCACATTTTCTAATAGTAACATGCTATGCTAACATGGGTACTATACATTGATTCTTATTATACAAGACAGAGTACTACATATAAAATAATAAAACTAATAACTCTGCAAGAGGAAATTATAATCTCCAGTATCTTTTGACAGGGCAGTCTCTCACAGAAATGTTTAGAAAAGGTGTGAGGCTTCAATATCTAATTTAAAATTATAAGCAACTATTTGCATGAATGTTCATGGGATTCATGGAGACAAATGAGGTTATATATTATACAGAATGTTTTTAAAATCTTGCTTCTCCCAGATTGACAAGATAAATAATGATAATATTCAATGGCAAAGTCCTTTTGGTAATTCCACAAATTATAATTCTACAAATATAACACATGCAAGTGTGCAACAAGTTCTTCAAGTTTTCATTTTGGTCTCTAAACATTTATACCCTCCCCGCCAAAAAAAACCAAAGTGGAATTCTGAATTTATCAAATGGGGCAAAGCTATCTTCAAGTTTTCCAGTTCACAAAATGATCAGTTCTAGTGATGAATCACACTGTTTCGTGTTATTTTAATTACACTTTACATAAAACCTGTCAAGAACAAATCCATCTTCAAAAGTGAAGGATAATTATACCTTATAAATATTACAAACACAATCATTCTTACATTTATACATCACTTATTTGGGAAGAATATTTCTTTAAATTTTTGGTTGACATAAACTAGTCTGTTTTTATTTTCGTTAAATTATTCCTTAAATTAGTCAGCTTCTGTTATCTACAGTGATTTAATGTTTTAGTTTTAATACAACTTTAATAATCAAAATTAGTGCATGAAATAATGCCTAAACTCAAGAAGCTTGTTTCTATTTGATAAGATAAACCTGGGACACATGAAGAGAAAAACTATGCTAAACTATGTGTTATTGTTAAAGTTTAGAAGACATAGTGGTAATAGTTGGAAACACCTTATAGAAGAGGTAGGGAGACAATACAGTTCAGAAACGTAAGCCACAAACTCATAGAAATATTTGTGGCTTGTTGGCATTTTGAATAATCAGGAAAGAATAGCTCTGCAAAATTTGGATTTGATTGTACATTATATTAAAATAAATGCAGTTATTAGTTAATGCAAACCCAAATTATCTCATTGACTTTGAAAGTTAGAAGAAACTTAGAGATTATTTATGTCAGAAGTCCTTAACTGGTCTACAAAGAAAAGTCTGGGTTGGACTTCTAGAACGTAGCTACTCAAATCCTTTCTAACCACTCATGTCTTCTCCCTGACTAAATTTGTCCTTATAGTACAAGAGTGTTATTATTTCAAAAAATAATTCAAATTAATATGTTAAAAACCCAAAGGGAGATATATATATATATATATATATATATATGGCTAATAAATTCTAATTTTAAAAATACTTCTAAAACTCTAATTTTATATTTTAAAGACATGGGATAGCTGAGTAGAGGAGATGTTTCTGTGTAAAGGCAGGATAGGGATCTTCTCTTGTTTCTCAAAACAGTAAGAAGACAATGTTACATTTACTATACCTGTAGCAGGGGAAGCTATAATCTCTGGAAAAGAACATAAACCAAGATTTGGAAAGGAAGGAGACCCCAGAAGTCATCTGGGGTATAGTGGTGTGCAGTAGCTCCAACTACCTGATTCCCAAGCCCTTAATCTGGACAATAACAGTGTGATTCTTTTGTTTAATGTACCATGCTCTCCATTAAATTAAAAATTTAAATTAACATATAATTGTTATATTGTTTATATGTAATTATATATATATAAAATCAATCATAACATTATCAACTAAAAAACTCACATTTATATACTTTTAAAATATAGTTCTAGTAATTGTGTGAAAACATAATAATATATGGCATTAGTGCCTAATCCCAGGAATCTAGCTATGAGATAAAATGTTTTTATATTAAACCTCTAGGAAACAGGTATGTTAAATTCTGAGGGACTGTTACAGACTTTCAGAAGACAGGGAGATAGTAGTTAGAAAAGAATTCTTACAGGAGGTAGGGGAGGAATATAGTTCAAAAATTTAGAATAGGCCAGGAAAAAATACAGGCATGTTGTTTTATTGTGCTTCACTTTATTGTACTTCACAGATACCGTGTTTTTTACAAATTGAAGGGTGTGGCAACCTTGCATCTAGCAAGTCTATTGGCACCATTTTTTCCAAAAACATTTGTTCACTTCTAGTCTCTGTTTCAGTTTTGGTAATTCCCACAATATGTCCAACTGTTTTATTATTATTATATTTGTTACAGAGATTTGTGATCAGTGATTTTGATGTTACTATTGCAAAAAGATTATGACTTGCTGAAAGCTCAGGGGTTGGTTAGCATTTTTTAGCGATAAAGTATTTTTTAATTAAGGATGTACATTGTTTGTTTTTAAACAGTGCTATTGCATGCTTAATAGACTACAGTATAGTGTAAATATAACTTATATGTTCACTGAGAAACTCAACAAATTCACGTGACTCACTCTACTGTGATATCCCCTTTATTGCCATGGTCTGGAACTAAACCCACAATTTCTCCAGCGTATGCCTGTAGTTGTTTTTCTTTGTTTTGCCATTGTGAATGGTCTGATTAGTAATCCTCTCCATAATTGTGATTTGGAGATTTTATTAAAAATAAATATATGTCCAATTTTTGATTAATGCAAGGTCTGAATTATAGAATTTGAATGGAAGAATTAAGTTAGAGACCATCTAGTTTAGTGTTCTTAAATCGTTTATTCTAGAATTGCCTGAAAATCTTAAAAACTAAAGATACCAAGTTCCATCTTTAGAGATTCTGATTTTGTGTGTCTGTGGTGAGTTCCAAGAATCCCTATTCTGAACAAATTACTCATGAGATTGTGGTGTACACCGTGCATGAGACCACCGATTCAATGAATTGTTAAATAAATTCTAGAAAATATGGTTGAGGATTTGATGAAAAATTCTGAGTCAATAGGGTTCTAGATTCAAAACATAGTTAGAGATTACTAAGATTTTTCACTTTCTCAATTATATTTTAGGTTTAAGACTTTCTGTTTATTGTTTAAGTGCACTTTGTCTTTTGTAAAGTGACAAAATTTTCAGTATAAACTATATTTTGTGAATGCTTTATGGCTTTATTTTTTCTAGTGCTATTATAATGGGTGACACCTGTTGTACGGATGCAGGTCCGACTGAATGTGGCACATTAAGCTAAATCAAGAAGAGCTATATTAGCAGCACTATTATTAACGTGAGACCTTTCATTTAGGGTAAATAAAGTTTCAGCAGACTGAATGATTTGTTGTTCCCACAACTTTATGCACTTGAATTTGGCTTCTAATTCTTACTAAATATAATTCAGAATAAAATATTTCTTTAATCTACCTAGTAAAATATTTAGGTAGCTATTTAAAATAATCATCTGGAACATGCATTGAAATATCTCTTCAAGCTGAATGTCAGTATTAAATGAGCTTTAAAAATCTCAAATGGCAGGACTTCCCTGGCAGTCCAGTGGTTAAGACTCCAAGTTCCCAATACAGGGGGCATGGGATTGATCCCTGGTCGGGGAACTAAGATCCCGCATGCCGCATGGCATGGCCAGAAATAAATAAATAAATAAATTTTATTTTTAAAAATTCTCAAATGGAAACTCAGGGGAAAAAAATGATGATCCTCATCCAGTTAAAATTAAGGACAGTTGTGGATAGCTCTTAAAAATTTTTAATCAAAATGCAAAAATTTTACCCTGAAATATTCTTCAGTGCCCTGATTGTGTATACCAATAATTCTCAGCCTGCAAGTGGTTGCAGAATCACCAGCATATATTTATTGAGTTTAAGTAAACAAAAAGTCTAATTGAGAATTTGCTCTGTGTGATAATCAGACCAGTTGCTCTGAAGGTCTGTACTGCTACAAATAAATAGATATTAGGTAAAATATGATGATTAATGCATTCATGGTCTCTAAAGAATTGATATTTTATGATAAAGTGAGAGAGAGAAAGAGAAACTGGGATTCAACTTTGTAAGTAAGTGCTAAATCTGACAGTGACCATTTTGGTACTGAGATCCTGAGACTTGAATTTGAAGCCAAGAGAGCTGAAACTAAGATATTTGTGTTAAGAAAAGCTGCATGAAGGAGATAATAGTAATTTTTAGTAGGTAGTGAGCCCTTTCTCAAAGCAGGAGCAAAATGTATATTCACTTTGGAAGAAAGCATCCTCAGTTTCATTTCAGGGTTTCTTCATGGTGAGATCATTCACGTATGAGTCAAAACAAAACATCACATAGAGGAAAAAGGCCTAATGAATGAACATTTGCTGACAACCAATAAGAGGACATTTCCAAAGGTCACTTACTGTTGGCGGAGATCCTGATCCATTCTCAGTGCTGTTGAACTTCCCTGATATTGTCAGAGAGTGGTATTCCACTCTGGGGCAGAGTCAGCCTACCTGAGCTGCCTTCTATTGTTAGGTTGAAGGTCAGGGAATGAGGGATCTGGGTCACCTTCTTCTGTTGGGTGGGCACTGTGTAGTTCCTAAAATCCTGGGGTTCCAAACAAGTTCATCTTCTTCTTACAACCTTTGAGAACTCTCCTTTGATTGTGCCTCATGTTACTTCCAGGGTTTATAGTTGTGCTTAGCAGGGAGGAGTAGGGAGAAAGGGCACTATACCACCTTGACTGGAAGTTAACCTGCTATTTCTGAAAAAGTACCTAATAATTAGTCTATTCTTCAAAACTCCCAGGCCAGGGAGAAGTCAGGGAGAATATTATGAAAGTTAGAGTAGCTTAATTTGCAATCAGTTCCAGGGCACTCTTTGTCCACTTAACAATCATAAATTTCCAGACATTCACCTAACATTTGATTATTTTTTCCTCTCTCTGGAAAAAAAAGTGGGAATAACAGTTTTTTTCTGTTATTTGTCTTTTCTCTATAAAATCATATTTCTTCACCTCTCTCAAAAAGTTTAATTTCACATTATTGCCACAGATGCTGTGCTTACCGAATTTCTATGAGACGCCTTTGTTCAAAAATTGTCAGTTTACCTTTCTTTAGAACCCTGAAATGTTTGCCCAACCCAGCGAATCTGCTTCAAATGAAATAATGGAGCTATGAATTGATATCATCATTGCCAGTTATTTCTGTCATAATGAGGCTGTAAAAAGGACCTGAATACCTCCCTACTTTGAAGTAGCCACTTTTGTTTGCAATCCCACAAATGGTAAACATTCTTGAACTGCTTGAGAATACAAATAAATACTGTCACAGTCAGGGCGGAACACAGTGTGGTAATATATGAATTTTATATAATATTATTTTGAGTTGAAAAAAAATCTACCTCTAACCATGCAGTGTTCCCTACTCCCACCATCCTATTCTTACACCTGCTTCAAGATACCATCGCCAAAGACAATCTTCATCCTGAAATTAGTACTTGATAATATCTTGCTTTGTTTTGTTTTCATAACTTTTGAAAGTGAGCATAATGGTGTTGTAAACTTTTGGAACTTATTAACACTTAATAGCTTATTGTTTAGATACATGCGTATGGCTGGGTGTTACTGTGAATCATTCATTTTTAATCGCTATGCTGTTGTTTGCCCACTGTTCTAACTTATCATCAAGATCCGGAGTATTATTTAGTGATAGTCTTGAACGTACTAATTATATTATTTTAAATGACAAGTAAAAGCAGGCCATGGAAGAACAATGATAAGAGTTATGAACCAAGGATTACAAAAAAAGTGTCCAAGTTTGTGTGCCTGATGTCAATTTTATAAAATAAATGAAATGGTCCTTTCAGACTTCCAGGAAAATGACAGGAACATCTTCTACTACAAATTGCCTAAAATGCTGAATTTGAGCTTACTGAATTGAATTTAGAAATAAAGGGAAGTCCATAAATACCACTAATGGAACGGAAACTGAAAGGCAGGACAAATAAGGGTGCAAACTCATTTTGCCCAGACCCTGGAGGATCATCAGATTTACGTAAGACATAAACAGTAAGAAGTGTGAAGTTAATTCCCTGGAATAAATAAAAACCACAACCCTGTGTTTGTTCTGGTATGGAGTTCAAATTTACCCTGTTGCATACTGTGGGAAATCTTTGATAAGATTAATATAAAATTTGATCCAGAACACATGATATTCAGAGAGTGCAGAGCAGAAATAAAGGCAAATCTGTTCTAGAGGGAAAATTTTATAAGGCAGTCAGTGGACTTTTCATTAACACAAAAATCCCTGCAAAAGATAAGTGCATGATGAAAAATAGCAAAACACAAATAGAACTAATCCTCCAGGAAATGATAATTAATTATCTGAAAGGGACCATAAAAGTATTCCTAAATTGACTGAAGTAAAATTTTAAACATTATAAACCACAAGCAAAGCATAAGGCCTTATGAAAAGTATAAGATTTGATAAAATACCACTATTCTTGCATCATTTCCTGTTTCATTTGGAATTCATAGTAAAAATCATGTCAAAAATATTATTTTATATAAGGATGGAGTTTATGCTAATTATAGCTTATAATCTCACCACTGAACTCTACTCTGACTTACTAATTATAAGCAAATAAAGTAAATAAATAAATTCCCAAATACAGAGACTATGACTTCTATTCTCCCCATGTATTGGGAGACTGCTTACAACTTAAGATAAATTTCTACCATTCTACAGCTTTCCTTGAAAGGAAACATAAACACTAACCCCAAATACCTCATAATGCAGGAAACCAATGAAAGTAATCATATCTCTCCCTCTCAAAAACTGGTTTATTTTTGCAAATAACAAGACCATATATCAGTCTGTACCAGGTTTACTAAGAGAAAAAGAAATGGTAACTGAATTACTAGTCAAATATTCCCCTTTAACTCAATCATATATATATATTTTAATTAGGATAAGAGGCAAGACTATATCCCTTAACTGGTAGAGTAGGATTTAAAAGTCATTCTTTATTTTGTTTTTCTTCTTAGTTTATGGGACCAATTTTCCATATGGTATTTGTAGTTCTTACAGGCAAGTTTGTATTTTGGCTTTCTGTCTTGTAAAACACATGTTCTTGAGTTCTTGGAATCTGATTGAACATCCTCTGTCTCAGAGGATGCCCGGAAGGCGATTTTTATGTTATCTCTGGGGTTTATACACACACAGCCTCCAGCCAGAGAATGGCCTTTAATTACTTTAAAAACTTGGGAGGGTTTCCAGTTGTGGGTGGGCATAGACATAATTTTCCCTTTGCCTTTTTTTTTTCATACAGATTCTTTGAGCCAAAATAACAAAAAAACGTAATAGTAATGTTTCCCACTCATACTTTCATTATGCTGTTAAAGTTTGCTGCATTGTAAAAAGAAAAGTAGTTTGAACTAAACAACAATAGCATTGAAAATAGAAGCAAACTCGTATTCAGGTTCAAACAAATAACAAAAATAACCCCCCAAAGCCCTCAGGCTTTATTTCTGCATTTTCTTATTTCAGCCAAGGAAACAAAAGCAAACTCAGAAAGAAAAACTCTTGTGGGTGTATGTATACAACATTATTGTCATCCTAATGTTCAAAATCTCATGAGAAATCTCAGTTTCCATAGTGAGTGCAATTGTATGTCTGACACACTAATAGAAGATGGTATGAATGTTGACAGACTAAATAGAAAGCAAAATGGCACTGAAGCCAACATAAGAGTATCTGCTAAATCATAATCTGGAATTTCCTTTGTTATGGTCTGGCAAATTTCCCACTATCAAACTAGAGTAAAATAGTAGAACTACTGGGGATTATCCAGTATTAACTTGTCCAAATCTTTTTTATGCCTCTTAAGCCTCCAATACTATGTCTCTCCCTTTTTAGTATATGACCCTGTCTACATTAATGAAGTAATCAAGGGCATTCAAGATTAGACTGCTTAAGTTTTATCCTCTAAGCATTCTCATGTCCTTTTTTTATTAAATATATGCTACATATCTGTCATAATTTGCCTTTCATAAAGTACAATTTCTCAAATAAACTTCAAAAAAGCCCTAGAATTTAGATGGGAAAGAAAACATTGTGCCTGTTTGCTGAATATGGAAACAGAGGACAGAGTAGTAAAAGACTTAGGTAAGTTACCAAACAGGTCTCTAGTTATAGGTTTCTGCCTACCAGCCTACACAATCTGGACTCAGAATTTTGGGTTAAATCCTGTATCCATGGCAGGTTCCTGGATAAGGAACCTTTAAGTTCCTTGTAAAATAGGAATAAAAACTGCCTATCCTTTAGATTTTTGTGAGAATTAAAATATATATTACATACAAAGCATTTAGAAAAGCACCTGTATTATCCTTAACAAATGTTAACTGTTATTTCCTGAAAATGATAATGAAATATTGAAATATTTAATATTGAATATTTCATAAATGAAATATTATTTCCTGGTAATGATTTTTAAAAAATTCTTTTGCAGTACTAATACCCCTACTTGTATTCCTTTTCCCATTCCAGTCTATAAATAGCTTCCCCATTTAAGTAAGCAGTCTATCCACTGTCTACCTTGGATCTTTTCCTTTCTGTCTACCAGCATGGTTAGACCGCTTTCTTATACGTAAGGAAACAATCATTGTTACTCTCTCAAGTATCATCTTTTTTCTCTCTCTCCTTTAATTTTTTCGAAGAGCCACAAATCATTTAACTTTCCAGCTGGAAATGAGCTTCTAGTTCATCATTCTTGTTTCACAGATTAGGCACATATAGCCCAGAGAAGCTGGCACTTTGTGCAAGGAACAAGGCACCTACCTGTAGGAGTAGACCAAAGTCTGAAGGGAACAGGTTCCCCAAAGCGAAGAGTGCTCTTTCCTGCCTCTATTTCTGCACCCCAATTTACTAATCCATTTCCTACCTTTTGGATTTTTGCCCCAGAACTCTTCTAAAAATAAAGACTTTGGCTCACTCTCTTCAACATGTAAAACTTTTGATTTCCTTTTATATCTCTGCCTTCCAATACAATGAATATATTGTATCCTATTTTGATTCTCATTTTAAAATGCATTCTTTTTTGTCTTACTATCTGAGAGAGAGATGCCTTACCAAATTCATTTCAACCTCATTTCTCACTAAACTTCCACCTTTGGTGACTAAATTCTCTCAGTTGGCTTCAATCATAACATCATTGCAAATCATTTTCAAAATAGCTTCATCGATTCAACCTATATTTTTTGAACCCCAATAATGAGGCAGGGCCTGTGCCACACACTGGGAATGGAATGACAAGAAAGAAGGTCTGGTCAATCTGAGGCCTCAGAGAACTTACGTGTCCTGCAATTTAACAACCAACTCTACTTTCCTCCCCAAAGGACAAAAACTGATTCATAGAATTTGCCCAATTCCATGGTGTGAGTACTTTGAAAATACTCCCACTGTAACTGGTATTACTGCAAGACGTTACCGAAGGCAAAGTAGGGAAGAGCCACTAACAATGGGCTCTTGTGAGCAAGTATGATCTTTCTCTCTAACATATCAGTGAGCTTATGAATGTTAAACAAAAAAACCCCAAATAAATAAATTCTTACAAACTACATAAATGCTGTGTCCAACTTTGACCTCTTTCATAAGGATTTACAAAGAGCCTAGGTTAATTTTTCCATTGTAGGCCATGAATCCTCACAACAGTTATCATGTGTTTGTTTTTTTCCCCTTATTTGAGGAAAAAACCCAATAATTTTAAAAGATAAAACAATTGTTACTACAACTATTATTTGGAAGTTAGTCACCCTTTGATCTGTGAGCACCTTTTTGTTTTAAATTAATAAACTTTATGGTTTAGAGAAGTCTAGGTTTATGGCAAAATAGAGCACAAAGTACAGAGAGTTCCCATATAACCCCTTTACCCGCACACGCAAAACTCCCTCACTGTCGACATCGTGCGTCACAGTTGTACATTTGTCACAGTCCAGGCACATATGAGGACACATCATTATCCCCTAAGTCCATAGTTTACATTAGGGTTCGCTCTTAGTGCTGTACATCTTATGGGTATGGACAAACGTATAATAAGTATTCCTCATTGTAATATCATACAGAATACTTTTCCTGCCCTAAAAATCCTCTGTACTCTGTCTATTCATCTCTCCTTCCCCCATAAACCTTAGCAACCACTGATAATTTTCCTGTATCTATAGTTTTGCCTTTTCCAGAATGTCATGTAGTTGGAATTATATGGTATGTAGCCTTTTCAGATTGGTTTCTATCACTCAGTAATATGCATTTAAGTTTTTTCCATGTCTTTTGGCTTGATTGCTCATTTCTTTTTAGTGCTGAATAATATTCCATCATTTGGATATACCACAGCTTTTTTATCTATTCACCTGTTGAGGCATATCTTGGTTGCTTCAGGTTTTGACAATTATGAATAAAGCTGCTATAAACATCCATTTGCAGGTTTTTGTGTGGAGATATGTTTTCAGCTCCTTTATGTAAACACCAAGGAGTATGATTGTTAAATTGTATTGTAAGAGTATGTTTAAGCTTTGTTAAGAATCCACCAAACTGTGTTCCAAAGTGGTTGTACATTTTCCATTCCTACCAGCAATGAATGAGAGTTCCCATTGCTCCACATGCTTGCCAGTATTTGCTGTGGTCAGAGTTTTGGATTTTGGCCATTCTAGTAGGTGTGTAGCAGTATCTCGTTGTTTTAATTTGCAATTCCCTCATGACGTATGATGTTGAACATGTTTTCATATGCTTACTTGCAATCTGTATATCTTCTTTGGTGAGGTGTTTGTTCCAGTCTTTGGCCCATTTTTTATTTTTTTTTATTTTTTATTTTTTTTGCTGTACGCGGGCCTCTCACTGCTGTGGCCTCTCCCGTTGCGGAGCACAGGCTCCGGACACACAGGCTCCGCGGCCATGGCTCGTGGGCCCAGCCGCTCCGCGGCATGTGGGATCTTCCGGGATCGGGGCACGAACCCGTGTCCCCTGCATCGGCAGGCGGACTCTCAACCACTGCGCCACCAGGGAAGCCCTGGCCCATTTTTTAATCAGGTTATTTTCTTATTGTTGAGTTTTAAGAGTTTTTTGGACATATTGATAACAGTTCTTTATCAGATATGTCTTTTGCAAATATTCTCTCCCAGTCTGTAACTTGTCTTTTCATTCTCTTACCTTCATCTTTTGCAGAACAGAATTTTCCTTTTTTTAAATTAATTTATTAATTAATTAATTTATTTATTTTTGGCTGTGTTGGGTCTTCGTTTCTGTGCGTGGGCTTTCTCTAGTTGCGGCGAGCAGGGGCCACTCTTCATCGCGGTGCACGGGCCTCTCACTGTCGTGGCCTCTCTTGTTGAGGAGCACAAGCTCCAGACGTGCAGGCTCAGTAGTTGTGGCATACGGGCCTAGTTGTGCCACGGGATGTAGGATCTTCCCAGACCAGGGCTCGAACCCGTGTCCCCTGAATTGGCAGGCAGATTCTCAACCACTGCGCCACTAGGGAAGCTCAGAAATTTCTAATTTTAATGAAGTCCAGCTTATCTATATATCATGTCTCTTGTGATATATCTAAAAAGTCATTACCATACCCAAGGTCACCTAGCTTTTCTCCTTTATTATGTACTGGGAGTTCTGGAGTTTAAGGTTTTATATTTAGATCCATTTTAAGTTACTTTTCATTAAAGGTGTAAGGTCTGTATCTAGATTCATTTCTTTGCGTGTAGATGTCCAGTTGCTCCAGTACCGTTTGTTGCAAGACTATCTTTGCTCCATTGTATTGCCTTCTATCCTTTATCAAAGACCAATTCATCTGTTTATGTAGGTCTATTCCCGAGCTCTCTGTTTTCTTCTATGATCTATTTGTCTCTTCTTTCACCACTGTCTTGTTTACTATAACTTTATTAGAAGGCTTGAAGTCCGGTGGAGTCAGTCCTCAAACATTGTTCTTCTCCTTCAGTATTGTGTTGGCTATTCTAAGCCTTTTAACTCTGCATATAAACTTTAGGATCACTTTGTTGATATTCATAAAATAACTTGCTGGGATTTTTATTGGGATTACATTGAATCTATAGATAAAGTTGGGAAGAACTGACATCTTGACAATATAGAATCTTCCAACCAAAGCATTTTGTTCATAGGTTTTAGTGCAAATAATTTCAGCAGCAAAATTCCTACAACTAATCTCTAATGCCATACTGAATACTGTAATAGATAAATTTTTTAAATGTATTAGCATTAAAAGTTAATGTCTAAGAGGTTAGATTGTTCACTAATATCTGTATTACTTAAGCCACAATTACTGTACTTAAATTTCTTGCTTTTATTTGAATCTCAATTATCTGTGTACATTATTTCCCAATGCATGTTCTAAGGAACATAGATATGCCATAAAAATTTGGTCTATAGAAAATGAGTTTGGGAACTATATAATATTACTTCCAACCCCCTCAGAGATTCAAAATGCATATTAACCTATTAACTACCCCAAGAATTTGAGCAAAGGATAAAAATTTTTTTGATGTTATTGGCTCTGTATTTTCTTATATGTACCTCGATCTATCTATCCATCTATCTATCTATTTTACATTTTGCTTAGTTCTAAATTGATCAATGTTATTGCATTCTGTCCAAATTTTCCAAATAGCCTTCACCAAAACATATGTTTATTATAGTAACTTGGTAAATGAACATTATATTACATAAGTTAGAGAGAATTTCAGTCCCTATATGGAACCATTCCATGAAATTTGTTTAAAACTCAAGTAGTTGTAGTAATAGCAAAACAGAGATAGACACTGAAATTTACTTTGCATTTACTATGTCCCAGGTGCTCTTCTGGATATAATCATTCCCAAAACCTTTTACGTGAGTACTATTGTTAACACATGTTCCTTGTGAAGAAAGTGAGACCCACAGAGTCTCTTAAGGTATATAGTCTATAAAGGCAAAATGGTGATTACTACCAGGTGTATCTAATGCCATGTTCTATCTACTATTTTAAACTTCCTTTCCAAAATAGAATTGACCTAGATGATATATGCGATTGTTATGGATTGAATTGTGCAGCCCCCAAAAGATAAGATCAAATCCTTTCCCCTGATATCTGTGAATCTGATATATTTATGGAAATAGACTTTTTCAGATATAATCAACTTAAGATGAAGTCATATTGGAGTAGAGTGGGTACATAATACAGTGTGGTATCATTATAAGAAGGGGAGAAGAAACGCGGAGAAGAGACACATAGTATACTAGGATGAAGGTATACATTGTAGAAATGCACTTACAAGCTAAGAAACGGCAAGGATTGTTAATGACAGCAGAAGCTAAGAGAAAGGCATGGAACAGTTTTTCCCCTAGAGCATTCAGGAGAACATGGCTCTGGGGACACCATGATTTCAAACTTCTAGCCTCCAAATTGTGAGAGATTATACTTCTGTTGCTTTAAACCACCTAGTCTGTGGTACTTGGTTGTGGCAGTCCTAGAAAACTAATAGCAGTGAACAATTAAATTCAGTATTTAAATCTAATAGGATACACGTATTGAATATTTCTTATATTTTCAGATATGTTTACAGATTATTAGGAAATGGTTGATATAGAATATAAATCTCATCCCCAAGATTGCAATGTAATTTTAAATAATTAAAGCCATTTTCAAGTTAATGTATCTAAAATAATAATAATAATATAAAAATTCTTAAGGCAATAAATATACATGTTTTCATTTAAAAATGTGTCATATATGCTTACTTGTTATCAATTTTGCTAAAATTTAAATTAAATAAAAACTGCATTTCTCATAAACAATATATTATAAGAAATAAGTCCTGTGATTTATTTCTCCCCCACTTACCCATGTAATACTTAGAGAAGAATTTTAAATTGGCAAGACGGGAAATGTCATTTTATGTTCATCTTTATGTCTTTTGTTTAAAGTAATTGTCAAATTCTCTCTCTCTCAAAAAATTGTGTTTTCCCAGATACCACAGTTTCCTGTTATATGTACATATGTGTGTGTGTATATATATATATATATATATATATATATATATATATATATAAAATCTTGCATAACATTGAGTCATTACCCCCAGGACAATTGTATTCCAGTAAAAGCATATAAAGGATGAGGAAAAATTAGAGACAATGTTTATCTCAAGAAGTTGATCACATAAATTACTTAATATTGGAATAAAAATACCAACATAGATAATAATTGCACAAATATTTCACCTCAATTTTTGTTATTTTCAAAGCATATTTTTAAATTACTGTTGAAGCTGAAATAATTATTGCTGAAATAAATAATTATTAAATTTTATCCAGAAACTTCTGAGTTTCTTTCTATTTTATCATTCACTAACACTGGAAAAATTCGGAAACAATTAGTTAAGCATATACTTTTACAGAAAATTAGCTGGTAAAATTTTATATTGATAATTTTTTCAAGGAAAAGTTCCTTAAGTAAATGTTTATGTACTCTTATAACCTAAATAAAACCATAAGCACATGCAAGAAAGCTTGTCTTGATGTTATAAAAAGGTTGTTGGTTACTCTCAAAGTCATAGGGACATAGAGATGGAAAGAAATTTGTGAGAATTCCAACTATTTGGGAAAATCCAGCTGTCATCCAGAAAAATTCTGCATAAGGCACAATAGGCTAAATTATGTTGCAGTAACAGTTAAAACATGAAATCTGATTTACTTAACAATGAACAAGGTTAATTCTTGCCTATGTTACAATCAAACATGTTAGGTGGGTCTTCTTGGAGGCTCTTTTTCAAGCAGTGACTTCCATCTTGTAATATTTTCATCTTAAAAGATGGCCTTTGAAAATCACGTAGCAAAGGGAAAGTGGACAACTGTGCTGGAGTTTCCACGGCCAGACTTGGGAAAGGGCTTCAGCCCACATTCTAGTTACATGGCTGTAGTCTCACTGAAAAGTAGCCAGAAAATGTAGTCTTCCTCTGTATCCAGAAAATAAAACAGGATCTGGTGAACACAAAGCAATGTGTCTGCCATTACCAACTTCAAATCTACACATTTAGGGAACCACTGATAATCACATTGCTTTTCAACTTCAATAAGGCAAGTCTCTTTTGTATAAAATGAGAGAAGAAGAGATATCAGGGTCTTCTTAGGTTTTCTCCAGCCCCCAAATTCTCAAACTCAATGACAGTAAATACTAAGGCTGTAATTTTTTTTTCCTATTCAGAATTCCAATTGAATTTATAGTCATATATATATTCAGTAAATAATTAAGGAAATCCTATGCTTAATGCCTAGAAATAAAAGCTGCATAAGAAAGAATTCAGAATCCAAGGACCTAACAACTTAATAGAATTTAAAAAATGATCTTTATAATGTAAGCCAGAAAGATTTTATTGACCAAATATAGATATAAAAGACTTTGGAACACTGAGAAAAGAGCAATTAATTTTCAATTCAGAGATCTACTAGAACTGTGTGTGTGAGATGGTTAATTTAAGTGTCAACTTGACTAGGTCATGGGGTGCCCAGATATTTGGTTAAACATTATTTCTGGGTGTGTCTGAGAGCGTGTTCCTGGATGAGATTATCATTTAAATTGGGGGACTGAGTAAAGCAGATTGCCTTGCCCAATGTGGGTGGGCATCTTCCAATGCATACAGCTCCTGAGTAGAACAAAAAGGTAGAGGAAGGAGAAATTGCTGTCTTTGCCTGACTGATGAGCTGGGACATTTTTCTTCTCCTTCCCTCACACTGGGACTTACACCATTGGTGCTCCAGGTTCTCAGACCCTCAGACTCAGACTGGAACTACACCACCAGCTTTCCTCAGTCTCCAGCTTGCAGGCAACAGACCATGGGACTTGCAGCCTCCATAATCATGCGAGCCAATTCCTTATAATAAATCTCTTTATCTAGGAAATGGGTGGATAGCTAGCTAGCTGGCTAGATAGGTAGATATAGAGATATATATTTCTCTGGAGAACTCTAATACAGTGCTTTTTTTCTTTTGTTTCCTTCAGCTTGCATTATTTAAAATTTTTTTCTCAAAGTGTGATCTCATCCATGTTATAAATAAAATCTGTATTAAGTTAGTTCTTTATGCTATATTTTAAAGTTCTTTAAACTATGCCATATTTAGTACATGAAAGAAATTGATTTACAGTTTCAGTTTCATAATAACATAAACAATGCAAGAAGCATTATGCTTTTTAAAAATATGCAAGCTTAGTGAATTTCATGCTGTAGCATTATTCTATAATCTGCAAAAAATAAAAACATTTGAAGTGCCTATCCATCATATTTAAATAGTTTCTGGCCTTTGTTTTAATGATTAAATGAGGAAAATCCAATCTTAATCAAGTATGTAGACTCAATAGAACAACAATTTCCATCCATTTTCTCCCCCAGTTGTGGAAATACTTCTACTTTATTTATTTACCAAGCACTCATATGGTGCTTACTATGAGCCAGGCAGTGCTTTACAAGTACTCACTTTTTAAAATCTCATCTCTGCCTTCTGGGGTAGGCAATATTTATTGTCATTTTGATGAGGAAACGAGGTTTTAGTAACCTGCCCAAGAGATTCAATAACCATGCCCAAGGTCACAAACACAGCTTAAACAGCGTGCAATGGCATGAAAGATATTTGGCAATGCTGTCATCTCTAAATCCGTATGGATATAGTTGCTGGCTCTTGTGGTTAATAGGCATTTAGGTTAAAAAAATATATAGATCCAATATCTATTTCTTTGGCATCAAAAGCTCTCCAAGAGAAAAATAGCCATGGAGAGGCAATCAACTCTTGGTAATGCCTTGTTATTTTAAATGGTTATTTCTGTGTTTTCAAACACCTTTCTGTTAGAAAACAAAGTTAGTAAAATTTGCCTACCCAATAGGCAGTTTATTATAAAACCAGATAAATTAAGTGTGGCCATTACCATGCTCTTGCATTATAGTTCCTTTATTTTATTTATTTTTTGGCTGTGCCGCACGGCTTGTGGGATCTTAATTCCCTGACCAGGGATGGAACCAGGACCCTGGCAGTGAAAGTGCCGAGTCCTAACCTCTGGACTTCCAGGGATTTCCCTCTAGTTCCTTTGGAACCGGAATGAGTTCTAAGAGTTTGGCTACTCTTACAACCATGTTCAAGAAAGAACAAAGATTAATCTATAAATGATTGACTATTAACATTTTAGAGGTAAAGAAAATGGTTTATATGTTTACATGTTCTAGAAATGAAGTAAGCATCTGGCCATGGGAGAGCCACTGTACTCTGGTTTGGAAATAAAGGGAATGTGTTTGGTAATAATTTCTTCAAAAGAATCACAAAGAAGAGACAGTGATGATTTAGAATCTATCCTCTGAGGAAATTTATCATGCTCTTTGCAGGAGACAAAACAGCCTTCAGTATTTGTATGCAAATTCTTGTCAGTGAGTACACGATGGTGTAGTAGACAATGTATGATCGTGCTAGGAAATTGTTTTCACTACTTTTTTTTTACATCAGTAAAGAAATTCCTGGTTTGTTGCTCTTCAGATCCAAGCAGGAGTGTTATTTGTGAATACTGATTTACTTACCTTGAGTGTTACTGTTGCAAAAATTTTGATTCTGACTAGATAAAAGCACATTTCCTTTTAGTTATATTCCTTGTTACTGGACAGGCTTCCTTCTGTGCTCACTTTCTAATTGACATAAAGCACAGCACTAACAGCAGACTGAAGCCACTCAGGCAGGTCATATCCACCTACAAGGACAAGTTTTTCTATCTTTTCAAAAATTTGTTTCAGATATGACATTCTGGCTTATAAATTACCATTAGATAAGAAAACCTGTTGAAACTTCTTTGGTGCATCTAGTCTCAGCACCATTCTTCAATGTTCTAATATTAGTCTACTAATATGTTTTTGAAGCTTTTTAGGTACTACATGAGGCTCCTTGTCACATAAAACTGCAACTTGGTTGGATGCTTGTAATAACTTCTCAATCAGCACATTACTAAATGACCTCCAGCTTCTTTCATTGTAATAAAATAGTGCCCTTCTAAACATCAGGACCACACCTAATTTTCACTACTGTCTACTTTGTTAAAATGTTCATAATGCCTTGGTGGTTTGAGACCAGGTGCCATGTAAACATTATAGTTACTGAACTCTATTTTCATTGTATAAACGATCTATTAATAATATAGTAAAAACAAAACAAAACAAAAAACCAGTATAGTTATTTTCCACGTATGTTCCTTCCACAAAAGACATCCCCAAATTTGCCTATATTACCTAGATTTGTTATGCAGATTTAGTATGAAGTAAATATTTTACAGTATGTTAATAATTAGTAGCTGACATAACAATTAGCAGCTAACTAATATAAAACAAAACCATAGGGCTTCCCTGGTGGCGCAGTGGTTGAGAGTCCGCCTGCTGATGCAGGGGACGCGGGTTCGTGCCCCGGTCTGGGAAGATCCCACATGCCGCGGAGCGGCTGGGCCCGTGAGCCATGGCCGCTGAGCCTGCGCATCCGGAGCCTGTGCTCCGCAACAGGAGAGGCCACAACAGTGAGAGGCCCGCGTACCACACACACAAAAAACAGAAAACAAAAAAAACATAGCATTGTCATATCATCATCTGTACCTGAGTCAGAAATAGACTCCACAACACAAGGAAGCAAACCAGTCCTGGACCTGGAGTCACCTCACAAGGTGCACTAGCTGTACCTCTCACCCAGGCCCTAGTCATTCCAGTTTACAGCTAGTGAATGGGGCATGAAATACTGTGCACTGGTGAAATTAGTACTCTGCATGTGTGACCTTTTTTCTAAGAGTTTTAGATTTTAGATTCTGAGCTCATATTCAGCCAGGTTTTAGCTATAAGAATTTGTTGCAGTTCGGGTGGAGGTTAGGCCTCTACTGAGAAGTTTTGATTCCATTTCTGCCAGGAACTCCTTGAAAAAAACATCAAGGACCACTTTTTTCTAACGTTCTAGTCTTGAGTTTTTCAATATCTTGCAGTTTGTATAATTCAAACACAATAAATTTGCTTTGAATTTCAGGAGACATGTTTTTTCCCTTAGTTCAGAGCCCAGGCCTAGATGGGCAAGCCTTCTTGTCCACTTCATGGGGCAGTATATTAAAGTGTCCTTTCATTTTTTTGTCATTATAAAGGCCCCATTGTTATAAGGGATTCCAACTCCCTGACTTCCTTGTCCCCAAATTTTATTTCCTGTCCAAGTAGCTATGAAAATGAAAGCATTTTCTTTATAGAGAATAAAAGATGTTCCCAAGACAATTGGCAGCTTTGATTATTAGCCTCTTTAGTTTTTTGCCCCCAGAAATTTCCCTTAATTACTTTGGAGGTCAGTCTTCTACTTTAAAGACTTATTTGTTAAATTTTATCACACATTTCAAGGTGTTTTGTGTCAGGAGATTCTCTGGGGTATTCACTTTATCTTATAGGTGAAAATGGAAATAAATTGTAAATTGTGTAAATTGGAATCCTGCTGATTTGGGAACTCCTGGACTGAGCAGCAGCGGGAAGCAGCATCAATTTGTTCTTTTATGGATTAATTTGTATTTTCTATAATTTACATTCTGAACAAATCTGTAAATCTCACAATCCTGGAAGGAACATCTTTCATGCTGGTACCTTAGTGAGCCATATTCACCCTGTATAAGAATAACTGCTCCAGGCTGCAAGCTTTTAGAGAGCAGAGAAATTAGTCCAAGTATGAGTATAGGCCCTGTCATATCATTTCACACAATACTTTCATTTTATTTAAAAAGTAAGGCTTCATATAGAAATAATATATTGGAATTTGAAGGACATGTAGAATAGTAATAGATGCAGAATATAGTAAGGGACACATTAAATTAAGAACAAAATACAGAAGCCTGGGAGCACATTATAGTGCATGGACATCAGTAGATGAATAGATGCCATTAGGTAATGACTGTAGCCAAGAGAGATTTTCTAATTTCCTTGGGAGGCATGGTGCTTAGGACTTATCTTTTTGTAAAACAGATAATAATTCTCCAAAGAGTGAAAATGAAATGCGTTCTTCACTTCTTTTTAAAATGGTTTGAAAGTTTGGTGCCCGATTTTGTCAAAGTGAAAGCATGTCTCTTCGACTTTTGCTGCTATGGAATATGGCATTTTCCAACAAACCAGTTTATCATCATAATGCAGTTTATTATCATAACTTAAGAGTTCTCTTAGAAACATATGACCCAAAAAGATGATTATTCCAGAAAAAAGAACTGCAGATCAACTAGTCAATTGACAATAACAAATTTGAATTTGGCAATAGCTGATAACATCTATAAAATTCATCTCACTAAAACATTTTGACATATATTTTGAAACTATTTTATCTTGGAGGATATAGCAGGAGATTGTATACGAAATTTTTGAGTGTTGCACTGGGAGTGTTTTTGCTTGTCCTTTTGTTACTGGTTTAAAAACAAAGATAGGCTCTCTGTACTATAATTATTGCTATAGAAATTTACAAATGACATAGATATGATGGCAAGAAGAATACTTAATGACATGGAAATATATCTATGGCATATTTTCAAATAAAACTACAGTTTAGAAAATGACATATTTGCTATGATTTGAGATAATTTTCCGTTACAGGAATTGGGAATATAAATAGTCTTTGTATTGATGCTTTTGAAAAAAATACTGGAAGAGTTTCGTGATTAAAGAATTAAGTACTGACTGTGCTTTTGATAACCATGCCAGGCTGGTTAATTAACCTCTGTGAATATCAACCTCTTCACACATAAAATGTGAATTTATATGCATTGCCAAAAAACCCTTCAGAAAAATTGTGCTAGTTTAATTTAAATTCCCAGAGAAATGAGTTGTCCATTCCTTATGTCATTGCCAACACAAACTATCATCTACTTTTTCTTTTTTTTAGCTAATTTAATACACAAAAATAAATTAGTTTTTTTTTTTTCATTTTCATTCCTCTGTTTACTAGTAAAGTTGCTAATTTTTTCTTATATAAACTTGTAATTCCTATTGAGATAGTATTTTTCTTATAATGATCTTATTGACTAAAGATATTAATATTTGAAATTCTGTTATAAATTCATTTAAGAATTTATCATTAACCTACTATCTTATATCTTGGATCCTAGATTTCCTAGAATGTTCCATTGATCTAGCTATTATTTCTAGGAATATCAAATATCTATTATTTACTAGGAATATATATTTTAATATTATAGTTTTAACATCTTTATGTTTGTTGAAACAAATTATGTTTGTCTTAGTCTGCTTGGGCTGTCATAACAAAATACTATAGACTGGGTTGCTTATAAAGAGTAGAAATTTATTTTCTCAAAGTTCTAGAGGCTAGAAAGTCTAAGATCAAAGACAAGCAGGTTTTATTTTCTGGTGAGAACTCTTCCTGGCTTGCAGATGGTCACCTCCTTACCATGTCCTTACATGGCAGGGGGAGAAAATAAGCTTTCTGGTATGTCTTCTAATAAGGAAATTAATCTCATCAGACCAGGGCCTCATCCTCATGACCTCATCTAATCTTATTTACCTCCAAAAGGCCTCATTTCCAAATACCATCACACGGGGGATTAGGGCTATAACATATGAATTTGGTAGAATAAAAACATTCAGTACATAATAATATTCATCCTTCATTTTATAAAAGATGCAAATTTTTCTTGTTTGCTTTTACAGATGAAATTTAGATTTATTCATCTAATTTTAACTTCAGTATTGTTATATTGTGTTTATTTTTTTATATGAGCTTCAATCTTCCTTGGAACAAACTGTAGTATAAAAAATAATTATACCATACAGGGAATTTTGGCCTCAGTTTAGTTTTCTGAATAAAACATTTTTTATACCTTCCACCCAAAGTTTGGTTGGAAGTATCTTTAGAGGAACGGTATTTGAATTCAATGTCAACGTCTTAGGCAAAAGTTTACCACACCGTCTGATGGTGGGAAATGTATAGCCTTTTTCCTAGTCCCAAGAAATCAGGTATTCATTCCTAAATAAATC
Organism: Mesoplodon densirostris; assembly: GCF_025265405.1. Taxonomy (NCBI): domain Eukaryota; kingdom Metazoa; phylum Chordata; class Mammalia; order Artiodactyla; family Ziphiidae; genus Mesoplodon; species Mesoplodon densirostris. Next base: position 10,643,963 of record NC_082669.1, on the reverse strand, counting down.
CTTCTAGCTCCATAAGAGAAAGAAATGTGGATGCTTTTAAAGCTGAAGAACAAAGATCTTTTGTTCTATACCTATCTGAATATAGGAGCTCACAAACAAAATGAAAATGGAAACAATCAGTTATAGAAGTGCAAATGCAAAAGACATCTACTGAAACTTATAATGTAACTTAAAGTGCAGTTGTATTATTGAAAGCTTGCAGAAATACAGCAGGTTCATTAGCTTATGACATCTCTGAGTCGTGGCTGAAACCACTCAAGTCACTTCATTAAATTTTTCTACACAAAGATTTTTGGCCTGGTTTATTGTGCTTTCCAGACATAATGATCCTATAATGAGGATTGTAACACTAAGTCATGGGCTCCACTAAGGATTTTAGCTCACCAAGAACACATATGAAAGTGTCCAGTATGTAGGGGTATGCATAGGCTCTGAACGGTGTTTGTGGTTTTAAATCATTTTATTAGAAGTCATTGCCTGCTTCATAGAGTCCCCTGCTGGAATTTTTACTGCTCTCAAGCATCAAGAAAGGGCACAAATAAATTCATAAGATAAAGAAAATTTGGCAGTATCTATAAAGGAGAATTTCTCCTTTTGTTTAGTTCTGCCAATAAAAGTAGTGTACAGAATTGTGTTGATGTAAATCTTAAGCAAACCAAGTCAAATATGTTTTTGCTTTGAATATTTAAAAATTATTTATTTATAAGTTAGAAGTTCTTGCCTCTGTGCTTCATGTTTGTGAACCTCTACGCCTGATCTCTCAGAATCTTCACTAGGGAAAATATTAAAATATTTCTTAAGTGAAAACCAGAGAGGGATTAGAGCAACTAGATGAGCAGAGAAGCAGTTTTTTTTTGTTTTTTTTGTTTTGTTTTGTTTTGCGGTACGCGGGCCTCTCACTGTTGTGGCCTCTCTCATTGCGGACCACAGGCTCCAGACGCACAGGCTCAGCGGCCATGGCTCACGGGCCCAGCCGCTCCGCGGCATGTGGGATCTTCCCAGACCAGGGCACGAACCCGTGTCCCCTGCATTGGCAGGCGGACTGTCAACCACTGCGCCACCAGGGAAGCCTGAGAAGCAGGTTTTTTTTTTTTCAAGTATCAAACAGAGTGACCTCCTAAAACTCTAGAATAGATGTTTGTTTGTTTATGGAAGTATGTGTAACAACAGAATGATTCTTGCAACAACTTTTTACATACAATTTTAGGTATCAGGCACTCTACATGGAAGTACAGATGTGTGAGACAATCAAATTCAGAATTCACACAGATTAGTTTGTATACAATGACAATTTTTTCATCGTGTGTTACAGTTTTTGAACCCACGTGTCACTCTCTGAATTAGGTCCATGCTGAGGGGACTGAATATGTCTCCTAAGGGATAACAGTATTACAAGCAATGATTTATTCTTACCAGAACATTGACAGTCACCTGAGCAGTACTACTTCTCTGTCTGAGGGGGTCAGGGACAGCATCATTATCCAAGTCTGTTATTCTCACAGCTATCTTGTACAGTGATTCAGATTCCTTGTCCATTGAACCCAATAGCTTTATCATTCCTGACACAAAAATGAAAGGAGAACTCTTATCCCAGGATCACTAAATATTTTTAATTTATGTTAAATTATAAACGATATGAATGAACTAATCACTATAATAACAAATGGAAATGGACTAATACAAATCAATTTTGTTTATATGTTCATACTCCCAGCATGTAATCCATCAGCAAAATCATCGTAGATATTAATTCACACACCATTTATATGGAAGAAATACATGTGCATAGGCTTTCTGAAGATCTATACAGCAAAGTGCTTTTTAAAAAGCTATACAGTGCTTTTCCTGCAGTAACTAAGAATTTATGGATGCAGCTAACAAACCAAGGTGAACATTGCATAGGTTAAGAGAAAGTTGTTTTTTAACATTTTCTAATATGCACTGTTTCTCTATAAAATAAATTCTAAATGAGTATATATGAGCTCTTTATTTTTGTTACTAATTGATATCAGCATTTTTACAGTACATGTGTCTGGTTCAATGTAAAATTTGGGGGGTGATCCTATATTACCCCCAACAATATTGTATTTTATATTATTAAATGGCCAGTCTCCATCTGTAAACGTACTTTTTCCAACTAGGGTATCAACTGGACTGTTTTCAAGTAAGCTGAAGGTAAATGCCAATGTAATTCCACTTGGATTTAATTCATTTATGTGACTCACCCTTATCATGACTGTAATAGGTGCTACGGAGAAGAAAGTACATAAAAATGTAATTAAGGTGATCATGTGTCTTCTATAATTCTCATTTTTTTCTTTACTTTTTAATTAACATCTAATATATTTATATTTTAAGTGTGTAAATTTTACAAATACATCTATATTGTTAAGTTTTGTTATTAACTTATTACCTTTTCGATTATAGAGCATTTGAAAATAAGTTTAGGATTAAAACACCCTATTAACTGATTTTGAGTACTTGTCAAAACAATCATATTTTATAATGTGTTTATGCATAATGGTACTATTCTGAATTAAAAATCATAGTTTCCAAAAGCAGACATTATTTTCTAGTTGAAATATCATTAAAATACTTCATCATGACAATATAATAAAGAAATATGAAGGAAATGCAATTTACTATGAATGTGAACATCAGTATTTTCTCTAATGCAAAATTAATTCCCTGAGAAATTTTTTAAATAACAACTATTTCAGAAAAGTTCAACTTTGACATTGCCTTTAAATAGCTGCAACATGGTGTAATAGCATTTGGACATCATTCTCTCCAAATGTTCCAATTTTCATTTGGACTTTCTTTTTTTAAATAGCAGTACATATGCACTAAATAAGTTAAAATAAGTAATAATTTTATACTTTATTATAACAGATCATCAGAATATTTATAAATACAATAAACTTCTAATAACTAATTTCTTAAATTGTTATTTTATATAACTCAGAACATTTTAATATTTCAAATTAGTAAATTCTTACTCGAGAGTACAGGACTTCCTTCATCAGACACTCTCACAAGTAATGTATATTTGAAGTGCATTCCTGCAAAAATAGCATTATCATAATCTAGATGTGTAGGTCCAATTTCCAGATAAAAAATATCACATTGATGGTTACTTATAATAATTAAGCATTCACTTTATCAGTTACATGACTCTAAAACTAAGACTTGTGAAACATTTGGTAAAAAAAATAAGTGAAAATAATATCCTATAGCAATGCTATTGCTATTCAATAGGGATATATTTGGTAGGAATGTGAACCACATATGTAATTTTAAGTTTTTTAGAAGCCACGTTACCATCACATCAACAGGCTAAAAAGGAAAAACTACCTGATCAGACAAAATACAACACCCATTCAAGATAAAATCTCTCAGTGTACCAGGATTAGAGGAGAACTTCCTCAATTTGATAAAGAATATATACAAAGAACTACACCTAACACCACACCTAGTGGCCAGAAACTCAAAGCTTTCCCACTAAGATCAGGAACAAAGCAAGGATGTCCCGTCCCATCATTCCTTTTCGACATTGGTCTGAAAAGGTTCTAGTAGCCACATTTTAAAAAAGTTAGAAGAAACAGGTAAAATTATTTTTAACAGTATTTTATTTAATCAAATATGTCCAAAATACTATCATTTCAACTTGTAATCAACACCAAAAAATATTGATGGGATGTTTACATTCATTTGTGCTAATTCTCTGAAATCCGTTGCTTATTTCATTCTTGGAGCATATCTCAGTTCCAACAAGCCACATTTAAAGTGCTCAAAAACACAAGTAGCTGATGGCTTCCATACTGGAGAGTTTGATAATATAAAAACTATACATTTATTGCAAAAGCTAAGATAATATTACTGTATATTCTGGCACTTTGTAATTATTACCTCATATTGTAAAAGTATACTAATAGCAAAACTAGGGTTCCATGTTTGATATGCATTTGTTCACACTGATTCATTTGCCACAGACTGTATTCTTCCTATTTCATGATTCTCCATAAATAACTGCTCTGGGCTTCCCTGGTGGCGCAGTGGTTGAGAGTCCGCCTGCCGATGCAGGGGACACGGGTTCGTGCCCCGGTCTGGGAAGATCCCACATGCCGCAGAGCGTCTGGGCCCGTGAGCCATGGCCGCTGAGTCTGCGTGTCCGGAGCCTGTGTTCCATAACGGGAGAGGCCGCAACAGTGAGAGGCCCGCGTAACGCAAAAAAAAAATAAATAAATAAAATAAATAACTGCTCTGATGTATAATTAAGATTTGTAAAAAGTAGTTGTCATAAATTTATTTTCACTTTTAAAAAGTGAGTTAGGTATGAGTTAGTATTAGCAAGAATAATCTCTCAGAAGCAAGTTTTAAATCACAAGCTTTGAAATCATGCAAAAACAGAATTTGAGATCCACTCTGTGCGTGAGAGGTCAAAGCGTCTCATGTTTTTGTTCTTTCACTTTACTCTCCTGGGAGGGATGTGCATGGCAGGCATGATGCATTCAGGATCTTTCATGTTAAATAAAAAGGGTGATGGTAGGAGTCTCCCCTTTCTCAGCTCATGCATAATCACACAGTCCTCAGGGTGGCCATTGCTAGGGTAGGTCTGAGGCCAACCAAGAGGGGTGGAAGGAATGCGATTGTGTGCTGTGTCTTCAGTTCTTCTAAGGTTATTTTTGTGCCTTAGCCACACTCACATTAACTATTTTCATCAACAAACAACCAGCCCTTATTAGGGAGAAAAGTTATGTGGAGCAACTAGGTGATAATTTGGTGCAGAAAAGTATAGGTGAATAACCTTGTTTTCTTAGGATTCTACAATGTTCTAAGAATTATAGAAATCAAAGGCTGTAAATGAATTGTCAAATGGGAAAAAATGTTTCTGCAGGAATAAACTATAATACTAGGTGGTCTCTAAACTACTTTTCAATGATAAAATTCTGTAGTCTATATTCTAAGTAGATAAAGGGAGGTGACATGAAGAACACTTATGGCACTGAACCAGATTATCAGTCAAGAAGTTAACAATCCACAGTGGTAGTGCTCCTGTTAATTTACTGTATGCTTTTTCTCATCATAGTTGCATTAAAATAATATGGAAAAATAGAAATAAATTGAGCATTGAAAAGAAATACAACAAAAATAAGAAAATAACCAGATACACAAACATATACAAAAATTCTATCTATGTCAGAGATGGCAGTGTAGTTCGCTGTAGAAATATCACTGTGAGTTGGTATTACAAGTGGTGAAAAAAATCAATGGAATCCCTACTTCACTCCAAACCACAAATTAGTTCCCCTGTGTCTAGAAAACTTAAATATGAAAGACCACTTGTTAAAATATTTATGGGAAAATGAGATATTTTCCAGAATATATCATACGAATCAATAAGAAAAACAAAACAAGAATGGATAAATATATACTTTATGTGCATCACGCAAAGGAAACCCCAATATTGCATGTTTTTTTCACACAGTTGATGAATATGTGAAGAGAAGTGCAACCTCATTACTAATCAGGCTAAAGCATGTTAAACTATGTGAGTGTACCAGTTATTATGAGAAGGATATCGATCAAGAAAAATCCTTATACATTGCTGGTGAGAGTATAATGTGATGCAACCACTTTGGAAAACAACTTGGCACCACCTTATGTAACTGACTATTTACATACATTATGGCAATGCAGTTCTGTGCTTAAGTAGATACCCTTGCGAATGTGTTGCATGTAGGCACCATGCAAAAACATACAGGAATGTTCATTACAACCTTAAGTGAAATCCAGAAGGAAATCCAAATCCCAGTGAGAGAATGGTTATAGTCACACAATGGAATGTTAAAGCATGTAATGGAACTTTACAGCAACTAGGTAGGTAGGCAGATAAAAGACAGCTAGATAGATAGATGCCATACATAGATGACTCTTAGAGACATAACATAAATGAAAAAATTAAGTCACAGGAGACTGAATAGAATATGACAGCACTTTTTTAAAGCTCAAGAGCTAAGCAAACCAACAATATTGTCCAGGAATATGTACATAGATGATAAAACTATAAAATCCCCCAAACAATAACAAATACAAAACCATGTTATTGGTTGCCTCTGAAGGCCAAGTAGAGGGATGAGAAAGGGTAGTAGCACAGCTGTTAGTAATGTTCTAGTTCTGAAGAGGGGTGATGTGTTCAGGGACTCATTGTAATGCTATGTGTCATACCTTGCAGATATGTTATCTTGTAAGTATCAAATATTACATCATAAAATAGTCATCAAAAATGAATTGACTAATAAAATATATTGGGGTGATTTTTCAGGTCAATACTCATTAAAGAAAAATGACCTATTCAAATATGTGATTAGCAATACTAATATAAACATCCATTTTTTATTTTATTAATAAATTAAATATATTACATATGAAATAGTTCAGATTCATTATATAGTAATTCATTGTTCAACATTAAAATCACATAGCTATCACCAGTACCCCAGTGGATGTCACTCTTCAATGAATTAAGATAAATTTAGAGTTAATGGTATCTACTAGTCTATTAGAGCTTTATTCATTATTTTAACATAAAACTCTTGACGCTTATTATAAATCCCAGTTTTGAGTGAATGCTAAGACTCTTTTTTTTTTCCCATTAGTATAATACACTGCAAATGTATGGCCATCTTAGAACAAATCAATTTTATTTTTTAAAAGTTAGTATCTTAATTACGCCCCTTTGTGAGTTTAAAATTCAGACATTGTTGGAAAGCCAAATTCGAGTTCTGTGTTCTCTTAATAAAGGTTTTACTCACTAAGCATTAAAATTATGTCAGTTTCTTTTCTTCTGCAAACTGGCTTCTCTTAGTTTGGCTGCTCTAGCGAGATAAGAATGTTGCCATTTTAATAACCCTTTCTGAGCTTAATCACCTTTTGAAAAAAATCCTGTTGTTCTCATCCCAATAATCTAATAATGTTTTAAAAAAGAAAAAGGAGGAATACTATATACCAGTGAGTATAACATTCAATAATTTATAGGAAAATGTTGGAAAAGCCATCATGGGTACTCTGATTCAATGATTTTGCTTCTAGGAAATGTATGTGGCAGGTTTTATGGGTTTTGTCAACATTAGAGCAGGTCCAATGCAGCAATCTGTTGTTTATTCATATATTTGGTGAGCTTATTTTATTTATTATTTATTCAAGGAAATGTTATACCATGCTATGATCTTAATATTCCCAATTAAGAATATTTTTGATATTGCATTATTTTTGATCATTATCAGGTACAAGTTAGTATATATAGTTTCTAAGAATCTGTTTTGACATTCTGGTCATATTAACAATAACTTCTAGTTGCAAAGAATTGTGAAAATGTGGTACTGATGTATTTGGGAGTAATTTATTACTAAATCCTATCAATGCCTTACAAACCTATTTCACAGTTTAATTTTATTCATTTATAACTCATTAATTCAGTCATTAATTAACATATATCTACAAAGTACTGAATATATGCCAGGCACTAGTTTCATAACAGATTTTTTTTTCTTTCTCTGTTTATTTGGGGAGACAGAGATGTGATAAGGGCTTTTGTGGGAGAGATACAAAATGCTGTGAGAACCCAAAGAGAATCACGTGATCCAGACAAGAGGCAGAAGAAATATTAGGGATGGTTTCTTAAAAGAAATGTCTAAGCAAAGTTATGAAGGCTGTGCAAAAGTTTGTGGGTAATTGGGTAACAAAATGCTGGGGAACATTTTCTAGTGGTATGAACAGTGTGAACAGCAGGACTAAAAGACAGAGCTGACAGACAGTGTAGTGTTTTAAGGTCATGAAAGTGTTTCTGTGTACCTCTGTTATACAGTGTGAGGCAGTAAGTGGTAAGGGCGTTAGAGTTAGTATGAAATGCAGCTTGGGGCTTGGGTAGGAGTCCAACTGCAAGGGCTTGTGTCAAATCCAAGGCCAAAAAACTGCTTCTTACTTATGTATGTCTTACTTATTCAGACTATGTCTGATGTCTTAGCCAATTGGTCAGATGAGCAGTTGCTTATCATAATGATATCCACACATTACCCACAAATCCTGGTTGATCACAATGCCTAACCAAGCCTGTCAATTTTATTTAAATATATGTGAATATAGCAACTTATAGACTGACTTTGGTTTCAAAAATTGTTAAAAATAAAGTTTAGATTTACTGAATTGGTAAAATATTTAAGCTATTGTATATTCCAAGATGCAGTAATAAAGTGTGCATATTCTATTTTATAGAATAGTTATTTAATATACTTACTTAATGGCAATTATGGTTACTTTAACACAGTCCAAAGGAATAGCCAGTACTTTATCACAGAACCATTTGTTCTAGGAAATTTATAACCTTCTTAGTTCAGTTCCCAAGATCAAAATTGCATTCCAGCATTCATTCTAAACTAAATATTTTGTTGTCAGTTTAAAGTTCAGTTGAAAATACAGGAACAAATTCTGCCATCAGCTATTTGAACTACTGTAGTTCATTAAAGATTTTATAATAATAAAAATAAAATATTTTTCTAAGGTCAATCACAGGGCCACAGTCAGAGAGAATCTTTAAAATACTTTCAGTTCATTGTTGGTGAGGGTAACGTTTTCATTTGAAAAAGTATCCATAATCAAATGGTAAGTTATATTGTTATTGGGAACAGTTCTGTCTTTATCTGTACCAGTTAGAGAGACTAAAAGAGTTTCAACTGGGATGTTTTCAGGAAGTTCAATTCTATAATAAGAAAATATGAGAAAAATGTGTTGTAGCATGTTAATTTAGATTTATGCAGATGATCTTATTTAATTTAAAATATGTTTTAAAATATACTCATATTTTAAATAACTACTTCTGCCAATAATAAAATTATAATATTGCTGAAAATTTGTGAAAGTTAAGAAAATATTTGGCATTCTTACTATAAGGCCTAGGAAAAATGAGCTGCTATTATGTTGGATTAATAAGCAGCAAATTTAGTAACACACACGCATATATTATCACTGGAAATATGGCAGTAGTACCTCAACTTCACAATTTTTTATTTATAAATCCTAGAGCTGAAACTGATCTGAAATTACTTGCTCCACACTTTTGCCTTTAGGCACATAAGTTATCATTGTCCCCATTTTAAAAACTAGAAAACTGAGGACTAGAGAAGTTAAATGACAATTAAAAAGACACAGACTAGAGAAAAGAATAAACCTTTGACTTCTTGCCTTCTGTGCAGTATAATTTTCTTTGTATTCTTGGTATTTCAAACTGTCTTGTTTTTAGGAGGTTCCTTAAATTATTGAATAATACTAGACTGGAACTAATGCTTTGATATGCTGTATGCACAGCTCAAGCTGCAGTAGTCCTGTTACTGTCTATTAAATTTGCTTAAAAGTTAGCAGGGACTGTTAATTTTTACCAATATTCTTATGTCGCTCTTGTATCCCAGTTTTTCTACAACTTCTACAGTTGGCTGCGGGACTCGGGAGGGGAGGGGAGGATGTGCTGGCAAATGAAATATAAGTGAAAAGGCTGTGTATCAGTCTAGGCAAGGTAATTAAATATGTGGTTGGAAGTAAAAGGCAACAATATGACCAGGACAGAAGATCCAATAAGCCAGGACCCCTGAGTCTCAGCATAGAGAGAGGAGTGCCACTCACTAGAGCCAACCAAGCTTCATTACCTTTGCATAAGGGGCAAAGAAATGCTTATTGAGTTTAGTCATTGATTAAAAAAAATTTTTGTTGGTGTTACAGCAGCTACTGTTAAATATCCTGACCAATAAAAACAGTTATGTTTGTATTTTTTGTGTGTTTTAAAAGAATATTTCTAATTTTAATTACTTAAAATACATTAGGTTTGAGAAAAATAGTGGAATAAAAGGTGAGTTGTCAAATTTGTTAACAGAAAGAATGTTCTAGAAACCAAAAATTCTAATACTGTTCCAGTAAGAATCTGTAAAGTACTAGCTAGAATAGGAAGTGAAAGCAAACTACAGTTGGAGTGTCTACAGAATTATTGTTTATTCTTTCCATCTCTTGGTTTTTTTAGTAAAATATATTTCTGGCAAAAAGTTTACAAACTAAAAGTTGATTTTCAAAGTTCATTAGTGCAATGGCACTATTTCCATATGTGAATTTTAGACTATGTTTTGTTTCTACAAAGTTTTCAAATATATGCCAGCAATAGTATTTCTAAAATATTGTTTTAAGTGGTTTCAATACATTATTTAAGAGTGACCACTAAAGCACTTTTATAGCATTGTATAAAACATTGTTTCTACTATGAAAGTGAAAATTCTGATTAAGCAGGAGATTCTTTTGTTCATCTTGCAGGACTGTCAAAGTTCTACTCCATGTAGTTGATTTTAGTTCTATCTAGATTGTCTTCTGCTACTTGATGGTATAAAGCCCACATATCTATTGTTTTCCTCAAGGGTGGATTATTGCATACACTGTTGGAATGAGATATGTAATGAGAATACCAAAAAAGAGTATGTTACCAAAATACTGCCAGACTAGGTTAAGAATTTTCTGAGCAATCAGGTATTCTGAAGGGAAAAATGTACTAGGGATCAAGAAATCTGTGTTTCAGTGAATGAAATCTTATAGATTTGGTACTCGTTTTATATAATGGAAATAGCTTATCATGCCTTCATTTTAAAATTTCTATGTAATTAAAAAGCTGAAAGTTTGCATGTGACTTTAGCGCTGTCTTCAAATTAATGCCAGTAATATTTTTTAAATGAATTATAATTTACTATACATACATATATTTAATTTTTAGTGTGATAGTTGTTTTACCTCCCTGGAAGCACGGCGCTAAACAAATGTCATCTTTTGGGGTCCTTTCTAGCTTTAATTTTTATAATTTTCTGAGACAAAATAAAGCAGGTCCAATTGTATCAGAGAAGCTGCAAATTGGCTAAAAATACAGTAAAGATGGAAGGAAGGGCTTCTTCTTCATTCCAGGAATAGTATATTGTTTACCCATTTATTTTTCTCTCTTTTCTCTCTATGCCAAAATCTGAAGACCAAATTTGCTATAATAACTTACATGTAAATATCCTGAGTGCATTGAGGTGGATTGTCATTGACATCTTGTAGAATCACTGTGAGTGTTCCAGTTGTGGAATGTAGTCGTTCATTGTCATAAAAACTAAAATATAATACCCAAGAATGTGGGGTTGGTGCGTCTTCATAATCCAAAGGATAGGCGATTGTGACCTCTCCTGAAGCTAAAAGGCAGATAATGAAAATTTGTTCAACATTCACAAGGTGAAAACACTATAAATTAAAATAGTGATATGGAGAAAATTGTTCTGGGGATAAATTAAAGGACAAATCACAGTTGCTGACCTGATGAAACTTATACACCACTCACCGTTGAGGATCTGTGGGGAATGGTTAGTGACCTGGAAGGGAAACCCTCCTGAACTGCATAGGTCAGAAAATATTTCAGGGCTTCCCTGGTGGCGCAGTGGTTGAGAATCTGCCTGCTAATGCAGGGGACACGGGTTCGAGCCCTGGTCTGGGATGATCCCACATGCCACGGAGCAACTAGGCCCGTGAGCCACAACTACTGAGCCTGCGCGTCTGGAGCCTGTGCTCTGCAACAAGAGAGGCCGCCATAGTGAGAGGCCCGAGCACCGTGATGAAGAGTGGCCCCCGCTTGCCACAACTAGAGAAAGCCCTCGCACAGAAACGAAGACACAACACAGCAAAAATAAATTAATTAATTAATAAACTCCTACCCCCAACATCTTCTTTAAAAAAAAAAAAAATTTCATAGGAGGGTCATGGTGGGTGGGGTGAGGGGTACACAGTGAAGCTTATGCTGAGTGTTGAGAAATGAGCACAGGAAATCCAGATAAAGAAGACTGGGGTGGAGTGGAGGTTGCGAGGAGGGAGTTATGGCAAAGGGAAGCCAAAGGAGAAGAAGAAGTAGGACAGACACTCCAGATAAACGGAATAGCACATGGAAAGGCAGAAATATGTGCAAGAACAGAGTATTTTGAGAAAAGTACATTGTACTGCTGAGGATTGGGTGAGAGATGTTGAATTACAATAGTAATGGAAAGGAAGGATTTTAATTCATATTTAGCAGATAGAATTGATAAACATATGTCCTAGCTGATTAGGCATTTTTGTCTTAGAAGGAGCAACAGAAGTGGAGTGAAGACAATATGAAAAATTCTTAATATCTTTACTATATCCCATCCACTTTTCAAATTATGTTGTTTTAAAGACATAGTTTATTGCAATTGAAAATATAAGGTACTTACTTTTATTATGATGGGGGCATATATTTTCCTGAATAAAAAGTTTTTATTTAAAAATTCACATATCTTAAATCCAAGAGAATTATACAATAAACTCTTACATACACATCACTAGCATCAACAATTACAATATATGGCCAATTTTGTTTCATCTATAGCATTGCCTACTTTATCCTCTACTTGGATTATTTTGAAGAAAATCCCAAACAACATATTATTTCATTTGTAAACATTTTATTATGTATTCTTAAAGGCAAAGGACTCTTATTTTAAAATATAACTGTGATATAATTAGCATACCTTAAAAATCACATTAATTCCTTAGCATCATCATATATTCAGTAATGATAAAAATTTTTGGATTGTCTTATGAAGTTTTGTTGCTTTTCAAATCATCATCTAAGTAAAGTCCACACTTTTTAATTGGTTAGTATGTCTCTTAACTCTCTTTAATCTATAAAATTCTCCAGGATTTTAGAAAAATTGTTATATAATTTTGTGTTCTTTCCATGATAAATTTAACAGTAACACATTATGCACACTTTTTTTCACCTTCCCCCCCAATATAATATCTCAGAGATTATTATGTAAATAATATAGAGAGAGGTTCCTTATTTCTTTTTCTATGGACATATTATTCCATTGTCTAGGTGTATCACAGTTTATATGATGACTACCCTATGGATATTTTCAATCTTGCTGTTAAATAATGATGCAACGAATGGTGTGTGCATACATCTTTTTATATTTTTGTCAGTGTATTTGAGGTATTTTCTAGAGGTGAGATTGCAGCATCAAAATGTAAATGCATGTGCAGTTTTCCTAGATTCTACCATATTCTCTCAGTAAAGGTTGTAGTATTTTTCATCCTCACCAAGAGTTGTATGAAGTCTGTTTCACACAGCCTCACCAACAGAAGATATTTTCAAACATAAATTTTTGGTAATCCTGTAGGTTACAAATAGTAAAGTAGTATTATTTTATTTTTCAATTTTATTATGAATAAAACAGAGCATATTTTCATATGCTTGAGAGTCATTTGCAACTCCTCTAAACTGTTGATTCTTGTCTTAGTCCATTTTCATATCTGATTGTTACTTTTATTCTTCTAATATGCAAATATTTTCCCAATTTCTCATTTGTATTTTTACTTTTCTTATGGTGATTTTATTTGTTTGACATAAAAATGTTGTTGTGATGATGGTGATGATGATGATTGTGATCATATGATGATTTATGTCACAGTCATCAATTTATTCCCATGTGGTTTCTGGATTTTGAGTTACAGTTGTAAGTTTTTCCTACTCACAGGTTATAAAGAAATTCATTCATATTTTCTTCTATTATGTGTATGATTGCATTTTTGAGATAAAACCTGATATATAATACAAAAATGTTTTATTTTCCTCATGCTATGAGTTATTACATCATTTGAAAAAACGTCAACCTTTTCTGCACTTTTACATTTTCATGATCATTTGGGACTTTTATCAAAATTTTATATCCTGTTCCATACATCTATCTATATAATCATTTGTCACCATCACACTGTTTGCAATTCAGAGGCATTATAACATGTTTTAATATCTACTAAAGTAGTTTCCCCTCATTGTGCCTCTGTTCCAATTTTTTTCCCCTACTATAAATGCTTTTAGTTCTTCTGGCCCAGGCATAGTAGAGTTAGGGTAGGGAGCTGTGTGCAGCGAGAAAAACAAAAACAACAAAAATCAACAAAAATTAAAACTTATAATATTTTAATTAATAGTTGCTTTTTATTTAATTTATCTATATTTGCAGCTAATGTAGGCTTTATCTGTAGTACACTCTCTAAAATCATTATTTATTTTTAATTTTGTAAATAAATATGTATTTATCTCTCACCATCATTTCTTATGCTGATAATTCTCCAGTTATTTTGGTTTTCTGGAGTTCATACCCTAGCAAACTCCTCAGGAAGAACTCATAGGAACAATATTTCCTGATTGCTTCCATGGTCCTGAAATTTTATCTGCTTTCTTTATCTGTGAGGTCATTTTCCTTTGTATAAATTTTTAAAGTCACAATTTGTGTCCTCAGGTTTCCTAAATATGTTACTCTATTAACTGGAAATTCTTGTAAAAAAACATCTTTTTAGGGCCTCCCTGGTGGCACAGTGGTTGAGAGTCCGCCTGCCGATGCAGGGGATGCGGGTTTGTGCCCTGGTCTGGGAGGATCCCATATGCCGCGGAGCGGCTGGGCCCGTGAGCCATGGCCGCTGGGCCTGCGCATCCGGAGCCTGTGCTCCGCAACGGGAGAGGCCACAACAGTGAGAGGCCCGCATACCGCAAAAAAAAAAAAAAAAAAAAAAAAAAAAAAAAACATCTTTTTACAATTTGATTATCACTCTCTTATAACTGACTTAACCTTTTTGCCTAGGGGCTCAACTATTTTTTTCTTTTACGTTAATATCTAATGGTTTACTAGAAAATGTCTCATATTCAGCCACTCCGTATTGGTCTTCAAAAACCTAGTTTGCCTTTTGTAACATGTAGCCTCAAATCATCTTTTATTTTAGAAACATTTTCTTGAGTGATAGATACTTTTCAGTATTCTGCTCTACTGCTTTTATATGCTTCTTCAGGAATTTTTAGAATATGATTTAAAGTATTGCCTCTTTTCTGCCTATCTTCAATATCATCTTTTTTTCTTTCTTGATTTCTATTTTTTAGTCTTTATAATTATTAAATGTTTTAAATAATCATGAACATGTGAGAAAAAATTTTTTTTCCTGAACCATTTGAGAATAAGTTGCTGATCTTGATGTCTCATCATCTCCATATACTTTAAGGTATATTTCCTAAGAGCATCCTCCAACATTACCACAATAAAAACAACAAAATCCAGAAGTTGACATCAATACACCTAATACTGAGACCTCCTTTCAAGTTTTACCAATTGTCTCTCTCTCTCTCTCTCTCTCTCTCTCTCTCTCTATATATATATATATATATATATATATATATATATATTTTTTTTTTTTTTTTTTTTTTTTTTGCGGTACGCGGGCCTCTCACTGCCGTGGCTTCTCCCGCTGCGGAGCACAGGCTCCGGACGCGCAGGCTCAACAGCCATGGCTCGCGGGCCTAGCCGCTCCGTGGCACTTAGGATCCTCCTGGACCGGGGCACGAACCCGTGTCCCCTGCACCAGCAAGTGGACTCCCAACCACTGCACCACCGGGGAAGCCCCCCGTCTCAATATTTTTATAGCAAAAAATCCGGTTTTCATGTCCTTTTAGTCTCTGTCAATCTGGAAAGTTCTTCAATCTTCTCTTAATTTTTATCATTTTGAAGATTAAAGGCTGGTAATTTTGGAGAATTTTCCTCAAATTGGATTTCCCTGATGTCTGCCCATGATAAGATTTGGGTTATGTAGTTTGGGATTAAATATCACAGAAGTTACAATATCTTCTTATGGCATGCTATCAGTTTGACTCATTACTGATGATGTTCACTTTAATTTCTTGACTAAGATGGTGTCTACCAGTATTCTCCATTCCAAAGTTGCTATTTTATCCTTTGCAATTAATGAATATTTTATGGAGAGGTGTTTTGAAAATATGTAAACATTCTCTTCTCCATGAAATTGTCAATTTATTTATGTCTATTTATGTCAATTTATCTCTATGGACTCATGGAGTCCCATGTTTTATAATAGGTTATAATTTGCAACTATTATTTTCATTTATGAACTATTATGTTCAAAGCGCCCTTAAATTGGCTAGAGGGAGCCAATTCAAGCTAATTTCTGTTTGTTTGGTTTTTTTTTAACATACCCTCACCATTCCTTGATCATGTTCTTGCTTACTGTCACAACGAGTTATTTCAAGCTCATCTTGCATTTTAACTCCTATTACTTTCAAGATGAGTCATTGCTCTAGGGAGCTCTTATAGGATAAAATTGTATGTAGAAGTCAGTATCTGGGTACTAGATATGCTCATTGCTATTGTTGTATCATCCTCCTAAGTTCTTTCACTCTTTTAGTAGACGTAGCTACAGATACGCATCTGTGTGTGTGTGTGTGTGTATGCGCGTCCACATACAGTTACATCAATATCTATTTATGTAACTATACACACACACACACAATCTTCCTGTACATCAGTATCTATTTATGTAACTATACACACACACACACACACACACACACACACACACATCTTCCTGTACCTAACCATGTAATGAAAAACATGTTTACTCTAACACTGTTAATTTTAATTTATCCTCATATTGTTCATTATAGTTTTCTCATTTTCTACTTTTGTAACTCACATGTCTGACAGGAGAAACCAGCCTTCATTTATGTTTAACACAGTTATTGTATCAATCCTCCTTTATGTAATGAATCTCGTATTTCTGCTGCCACTCCCTACTTATCACTTCTGACCTGAATATCTTTCTCGCTTTGCTTAAGTTCTGGCGTGCCACAGGTCTTCCCTTCCACAGGTCTCCTTACTCACCTCTCAGATTCTACTCCCTATGTGGGACTTTTCACCGATATGACAGGCAGTGTGTGATTAATCCTGCTTTTTTATGCATGCCAAATGTACAATACCTCTTAAGAAATGGAAAAACCTTTCTTTCTCCCCTCCCCTTGCTTTATTCTTAAGTTGTTAGAGGCATGCATGAACTCCTAACTTGTAGCCATATAGAATGTACTTAGAGTTATAGGTCTCTTTTTCAAGCAGTCTGAATTCAAGTGCAGGCTATGACATGCAAATTAGCTGCATGAGCTTGAGTAAATGAAGATTTCTCTCCAGGCATCGTATGTTAGATGGGGATTAGGATAGTAAACAAAGGAGTTATTGTATATGCAAAGTGCTTATGAGAATGTATGATATAAAATAAATACTCAATTCATGTGACTAATATTATGGGTTTCATGCGAAAAGCTACTTCTCACAGAAAAATCATACAGTAAAATCCCAGGGAACCATGCTGTGGGTCTGAATTGTTTGGGAGTCCCCTGGAGCATACAGATTGTGCGGACTATTTCCATACTTCTGAGAAGGAAAGAATGATCACTTTTTACCTCATATAAAATATGCTAAATATGCTGCTGAATATTTTAAATATTCTTTTATCCTTATAGAATGGTAACCAAGCTTATTTTTAACTAGTGAAAAATACATTTTATAAAATACTTTATAAAATGAGTAGCAACAAAAAATTATTATACCTTCATTTATTGAAAATTCTTTTTGTGTATCTATAAATTCATAATGTACCGAGTCCCCTATGTCTCTATCAGTTGCTGTCAGCTTCACTAGCTTTGTTCCAACAGCCAGATTTTCATAAATATTTATAGGTGCATCTGGTATATATCTGTGGGACAAAAGGGATTTTTTTATCACTTAGTGTAAACAAATGTCTCTTTTCATCTGTCACACAACAAATAGGGAGGGGACCTGCACCAGTGGGTTTTAATTTTAAATTAAATTAAATTAAATATGTATCACATAAAATTTTAAATATTATGTGGTACATATCTTGTAAGAGTTTCAAGCCCCTGGCCTCAAAAAATCTTTTTCTTTATAAATTACTACGTCTATTAGAGAATCTTTAATTATTATAAAGTGAAGTTAAAAGTTTTCTCCTACCTATACCCTTTCTCTAGTCCTTCTACTGAATGGTTAATTATACTTTATTCCAGATAACAAAATACTACAAACACTTTTGAAAGCACTGTTTCATTTCATATTCAGGCATACCTCATTTTATTGCACTTCACTTTAATGCACTTTGCAGATATTGCATTTTTTACAAATTGAAGGTTTCTGGCAACCCTGCATTGAGCAAGTCTGCGGATGCCATTTTTCCCACAGCATATGCCCACTTGGTGTTTCTATATCACATTTTGGTAATCCTCACAATATTTCAAAATGTTTCATTATTATTATATTTGTTATGGTGATCTATGAACAGTGAGCTTTGATATTACTACTGTAATTGTTTTGGAGCACCACAAACTATGCCAATATGAGACAATGAACTTAATGGATAATGTTGTATGTGTTCTGACTGCTCCACCAACTGGCCATTCCTCTGTCTCTCTTCTCCTCGGCCGTCCTATTCCCTGAGACACAACAATATTGAAATCAGGCCCATTAATAACCCTACAGTGGCCTCTAAATGTGCATGTGAAAGAGATGCATGTCTCTCAGTTTAAATCAAAAGCTAGAAATGATTAAGCTTGGTAAGGAAGACATGTAGAAAGCCAAAATAGGCTAAAAGCTAGGCCGCTTGTGCCAAACAGTTATCCAAGTTCTGAATGCAAAGGAAAAGTTTTTGAAGGAAATTAAAAGTGCTACTCCAGTGAATCACAAATGATAAGAAAGTGAAACAGCCTTATTGCTGATATGGAGAAACTTTTAGTGGTCTGGATGGAAGATCAACCCAGCCACAACATTCCTGTAAGCCAAATCCAGAGCAAAACCCTAATTCTCTTCAATACGAATGTATCAATGTGCATTTTCTACAATATTTTACTTATTAAGGAGTATTTACAATATATTACTTAATAGGAAAATAAAAAGCTTTGAATTCTTATTCCATAAAAAAAAATTGACTTCTGTGGTTTCAAACATAAAATATGATTGAGGTTGACTTTCATTGGGTGTAAAAAGAGCAATAGTATGGAGCTAATAGAGGTTTGCTTCTAGGTCACTTTGAATGTTTGTTAAAAAATTGACAATGGAAATAACAGCAAAACTCTGATATTTACCCCATTATAAAAAAAGTTTCAGTGGTTAAATCTTAGCATTTAAATATTTAGATTACTCTTTGCTTACGTAAGAACAGGACTCTCATCATTAACATTCCTGCTGTTTAAAGTCATGGTGCCAATGCATAACTCCAGAGACAGGTTCTCTCTATTTCTCGCAACAACCACTATCTGGAAATGATAAAATAAATAAGAGATGACAGAATATGTTTTTGGAGTACTTAAAATATGCAATTTCCCTTTACAAAATGTTTTTTAAAAATAAAATTGAAAAGCACTTTAAAACTTGTAGCATAAGAATGTAGGTCTATTCCTAAAAAAATCTTAAGGTCATTTGTCAACAGGAGTATCTTTTGTACCCTCATGTAGATTTCTGTGTTTAATGCTACCTACCAATTGTAATGGAACTGTGACAGTGTTTTTAAATACTGGTATTGGTATGCTACACATTTAAGGCAATAGAGTGAATTTGAATTTCTTGAAATAGGAAACTAAAAGGATAACTTAAGTTTCACTGTTTCGGAAAAAATATGTGAAGGTAAACAGCTATCTTATTTTTGGAAAAAAATTGAAAAATCATGAATGCTTTAGAAACATCAAAAAAGTTGTAAAATTTTCATATAAAAAGTTGATATTCCAATGTCAAAATAATCAAAAATGTTGTCTAATAGAGTAATAACTAAAAGCTTCATGAGGTCAAAGAATTATTTTAATTTTGTTTTATTAAATTTAATTATATAATTAATAAGTAGATTATGTACAAAAACAAAAAGCAAATCAAAGTGCTTTTAATTATAAAATATTATATTGATACTTTATTGAGCCTTCTATTTCAGAAATATTTCAAATAAATTAGAAGAAACTGAAGATTACAAGGAATATTTAACAAAAATATAGCTTGACCAAAAATATATTACCACTGAAGTAAATTATTATTCAAAAAAATGTATAAACTGCTTAAAAGACAAAGAAAAACGGTGATTTAAAATGAAAAGTTTATTTTCAAATATGTCAATTTTCCTTTCTTTGACACTGGCTTAAAAAAATGGGGTTCCCTATGACAGTACAGCTGTTCTGAATTAGCTATTCACTCATTTGTTCATGCATCCTCAGTAGTATATCATTTAACTACCAAGCACTGATATTTAAAATAAGCAGCACACAGTTTCTGCATGTACAGAGATTACAGCAGAGCATGAAAGTATGAGGGAGGATAGTAACAGCTTTTTAGAAGAGATGACAAGACAACAATGGCAAGGTAGCATAGTGGTGAAATACCCATACAAAGTTAGGCTGCTTGAGGGAGGAACACTCTCAAACTGATTCTACGAGGCCACCATCACCCTGATACAAAAACTAGACAAAGATGTCACAAAAAAAGAAAACTACAGGCCAATATCACTGATGAACATAGATGCAAAAATCCTCAACAAAATACTAGCAAACAGAATCCAACAGCATATTAAAAGGATCATACACTATGATCAAGTGGGGTTTATCCCAGGAATGCAAGGATTCTTCAATATACGCAAATCAATCAATGTGATAAACCATAGTAACAAACTGAAGGATAAAAACCATATGATCATCTCAATAGATCCAGAAAAAGCTTTCGATAAAATTCACACTCATTTATGATAAAAAAAAAAAAAAAGTCCAGAAAGTAGGCATAGAGGGAACTTACCTCAACACAATAAAGGTCATATATGACAAACCCACAGCCAACATTGTTCTCAATGGTGAAAACCTGAAACCATTTCCACTAAGATCAGGAACAAGACAAGGTTGCCCACTCTCACCACTATTATTCAACATAGTTTCGAAAGTTTTAGCCACAGCAATCAGAGAAGAAAAAGAAATTAAAGGAATCCAAACCGGAAAAGAAGAAGTAAAACTGTCACTGTTTGCAGATGACATGATACTATACATAGAGAATCCTAAAGATGCTACCAGAAAACTACTAGAGCTAATCAATGAATATGGTAAAGTTGCAGAATAAAAAAATAATGCACAGAAATCTCTTGCCTTCCTATACACTAATGATGAAAAATCTGAAAGAGAAATTAAGGAAACACTCCCGTTTACCATTGCAACAAAAAGAATAAAATACCCAGGAATAAACCTACCTAGGGAGACAAAAGACCTGTATGCAGAAAACTATAAGACACTGATGAAAGAAATTAAGGATGATACCAACAGATAGAGAGATATACCATGTTCTTGGATTGGAAGAATCAACATTGTGAAAATGACTATACTACCCAAAGAAATCTACAGATTCAGTGCAATCCGTATCAAACTACCAATGCATTTTTCACAGAACTAGAACAAAAAAATTCACAAGTTGTATGGAAACAAAAAAGTCCCCAAATAGCCAAAGCAATCTTGAGAAAGAAAAACAGAGCTGGAAGAATCAGGCTCCCTGACTTCAGAATATACTACAAAGCTACAGTAATCAAGGCAGTATGGTACTGGCACAAAAACAGAAAGATAGATCAATGGAACAGGATAGAAAGCCCAGAGATAAACCCCTATGGTCACCTTTTCTTTCATAAAGGAGGCAAAAGTATACAATGGAGAAAAGACAGTGTCTTCAATAAGTGGTGCTGGGAAAACTGGTCAGCTACATGTAAAAGAATGAAATTAGAACACTCCCTAACACCATACACAAAAATAAACTCAAAATGGGTTAAAGATCTAAATGTAAGGCCAGACACTATAAAATTCTTAGAGGAAAACATAGGCAGAAAACTCTATGACATGCATCACAGCAAGACCCTTTTTGACCCATCTCCTAGAGAAATGGAAATAAAAACAAAAATAAACAAATGGGACCTAATGAAACTTAAAAGCTTTTGCACAGCAAAGGAAACCATAAACAAGACAAAAGGACAACCTTTAGAATGGGAGAAAATATTTGCAAATGAAGCAACTGACAAAGGATTAATCTCCAAAATGTACAAGCAGCTCATGCAGCTCAATATCAAAAAAACAAATAACCCAATTCAAAAGTGGGCAAAACACCTAAATAGACATTTCTCCAAAGAAGATACACAGATTGCCAACAAACACATGAAAGGATGCTCAATGTAACTAATCATTAGAGAAATGCAAGTCAAAACTACAATGAGGTATCACCTCACACCAGTCAGAATGGCCGTCGTCAAAAAGTCTACAAACAATAAGTGCTGGAGAGGGTGTGGAGAAAAGGGAACCCTCTTGCACTGTTGATGGGAATGTAAATTGATACAGTCACCATGGAGAACAGTATGGAGGTTCCTTAAAAAACTAAAAATAGAGCTACAATATGACCCAGCAATCCCACTACAGGGCATATATCCTGAGAAAACCATAATACAAAAAGAGCCATGTAACACAATGTTCATTGCAGCTCTATTTACAATAGCCAGGACATGGAAGCAACGTAATTGTCCATCGACAGATGAATGGATAAAGAAGATGCGGCACATATATACAATGGAATATTGCTCATCCATAAAAAAGAAACACAACTGAGTTATTTGCAGTGAGGTGGATAGACCTAGAGTCTGTCATACAGAGTGAAGTAAGTCAGACAAAAACAAATACCATATGCTAACACATATATATGGAATCTTAAAAAAAAAAATGGTTCCGAAGAACCTAGGAGCAGGACAGGAATAAAGATGCAGACATAGAGAATGGGCTTGAGGACACTGGGAGGGGGAAGTGTAAGCTGGGACAAAGTGAGAGAGTGACATGGACATATATACACCACCAAATGGAAAATAGATAGTTGCTGGGAAGCAGCCGCATAGCACAGGGAGATCAGCTCGGTGCTTTGTGGAAAGCACCTAGAGATGTGGAATATGGAGGGTGGGAGGGAGATGCAAGAGGGAAGAGATACAGGGATATATGTATATGTATAGCTGATTCAGTTTGTAATACAGCAGAAACTAACACACCACTGTAAAGCAATTATACTCCAGTGAAGATGTTCAAAAAAAAATTTTTTTTTAAATAATAACGTTAGGCTGCTTGTGTTGGAATTATGATTCATCCATTTACCAGCTGGGTGATCTTGGGTAGGCCATTTATTTATTTGGACTTAGTGTCTTCATCTATAAAATGGAGGTTAGAATGGTATCTACCTCACAGGGCTTTCATAGGCATTAAGTAAGTTATTATGTGTAAAACACCTTACTGGTGCCTAAAACATACTCAACATAATGTAACTGATTTGTTGCTTTAGGAAAAAAAATAAATGTGTGGCTTCTTGAAAATCTGAGTAAGAGTGCCAACACCATACTTGGCAATTCAAAAATGATTTCAAACTAATGAATCTATTGTTTCTCATTGTTTTAAGTCTTAAGAAATATATGGACCCTTGAAATTAGTAGAGAGAATTCATGCTTTCATTCAAGAAATATTCTTGAGCACTGACTATATGATGAACTGTGCAGTACACCAGAGACAAGAAGCAAATTAGAAATAACCTTACCATGGAGGAAATCAATGGAGAAGATTAATATGTAAACCAAAAGAGGATGAAAGTTTATCTAATGAGGTTTGTTTTTAGATCAAGTTGGTGGACAGAGTAAAATCATTTGCCATAATCCTTCCAGAATACCACTGCCATTAACTTATAAGAGAAAAAGAGGGAGAGAGAGAGAGAGAGAGAGAGAGAGAGAGAGAGAGAGAGAGAAACTCATAAAAGTTAGGTTGTACTACACATTTGGTCCAAGAATAGCTGGGCCATGAAATTAACATATAAACTTTCCTGAAACCAGTGATGCCCTAGGAATGCCAAGAGGTATACCCCTTTGGAGGGACAATTGCTCAACACTGTTTAAATGTGTAAACATGCAGAAGCTCTTCTAATGATGAGCTCACATGTGGGAAGAAAAAATGAGTGAACAAACCACCTTGAGCTTAAGTCAACAAAGACAAGGGAACATTTAGGATTACAATCCCCAAATTAAGTTAAAATATTAGCAAATTGAATATAGTAATCTATATTGAAACCTACCTTATATGGGGTAGGTTATATGCCAGAAAGACAAAGATGTTATAATAACATAAAATGTATTAAAATAACTGATACATTTAATAAATTCACAAAAAGAAACCATATAATTTTCTAAGTAAATGGAGAAAAATATTATAAAATTCAACATCAAATATCCCTTAACAAATCAGGAATAAAAAAAAAAATAAAAAAACTTTTCTGAGCTTCCCTGCTGGTGCAGTGGTTAAAAATCCTCCTGCCAATGCGGGGAACATGGGTTTGATCCCTGGTCCGGGAAGATCCCACATGCCGCGGAGCAGCTAAGCCCGTGTTCCACAACTACTGAGCCTCCGCTCTAGAGACCACGTGCCACAGCTACTGAAGCCTGCACACCTAGAGCCCGTGCTCTGCAACAAGAGAAGCCACCGCAATGAGAAGCCTGCACACCGCACCACTCGCCACAACTAGAGAAAGCTCACATGCAGCAACAAAGACCCAACACAGCCAAAAATAAAATAAATAAATTTATTTTTAAAAACCCAATACTTTTCTTACTTAAAAAAGATGTCTACCATAGCCCTATAAGAAATACCATTGTCATTTGAAACATTAAACAATAACTTTTAAAATCAGGACAAAACAAGAATGCGTCCTTAACCACTTCTAGTAAACATTGTTCTGGACGTCCTCATCAAAAAAATAAGGCATCAACATGAATAAAAAGTTTTAAGGATTGAAGAGAAAAAAACAACTGTCACTCTTGACAGTTATTTTAACTGTGAATGTTAACACAGTTAACATAAAAATGAAAGCTCATCTAGAAATTATTCAAATTAATATAAGGAGTTAGCAAAGTTGCTGTTTTAAATATCAAGGTATAAGAATCAAGTTTAACCTTGAACAATTAGAAAATGAATATACAGGGCTTCCCTGGTGGCGCAGTGGTTGAGAGTCCACCTGCCGATGCAGGGAACACGGGTTCGTGCCACGGTCTGGGAAGATCCCACATGCCGCAGAGCGGCTGGGCCCGTGAGCCATGGCCGCTGAGCCTGCGCTCTGCAACGGGAGAGGCCACAGCAGTGAGAGGCCCCGCGTACCGCAAAAAAAAAAAAAAAAAAAAAAAAAGAAAATGAATATACAGCAGCAAAAGTCAAGTTGTCTAGGAATATCATACATATAATGTGTAAAATTACAAACTTCTGTGGAGAAAAATATGAAATATATGGAAGAATTAATGAAGTTCTGAATAAATTAATAAATCATCCTGTTTTACAGATGATAATGATGCTAATTCTCTTCAGTCTAATTTATAAATTCAGTGTAATTAAAATCAAAACGTGAATTGGGCTTCTTTCATAAAGTTAATTTTGAACATTATATTAAAGAGTAAAGAAGCAAATAGAACTGAAGCACTTTGTTTAGGAGTGAATGGAAAACAACAAAGTTGATAATATGAGAGATGATCGTACAATACCAAAGTGAAAATATTATAAACCATTAGCCAGTTGTCCTAGAGCACCAGTTGTTGCTTTTCATTTTTCCTCTAACTCTCACACAGTGAGAAAATCCTGGTCAAAATATTTGTAGTTTATAAAGGCTTGTTTTAGGTAAGGTGATGTTTTTAAAAAAACAATGTTTCCTGATAAGTCTACTACTGGAAGCATTGAGAAATGTTTAAGGACACTGGGAAACATTTGAAATTTAAGTGGTCCCATTTCCCAGAATGACTTTGTAGGAAAAGAGATTTGTTATGTTTTTCCATACCCTTATACCTCTCTGTTCTTTCCAAATATTTGCAAATCTGAAATTTGACCAGGACATTGGGGGAAAAAAAGATTTAGGCCAGATCTCTACAGTCAAGTAAAGCCAAGGATAGAGGCAACACTCCAGATAATTTGTGACTGTAATAAAGGGCAATTTTATTTAATTACCCAGAATGTTACCTCAGTTTTATGCTTTTGAATATGGAGGCAATCCCTTCTCCAACATTTTTATGCTTTTGAATATGGAGATAATCCCCTCTCTAACTTTTATATGCACTTAAAGAAGCAAACACAAAAATTGAAATAATATTTTTTAAAAGTCTAATGGAAAGAGTAAAATGAATCAAATAAAACTCTAAATTTATTTTCTTAAAGTGAATTTTTGCTTGATCTATGTGAATATGAAAATGCAATTACATAAATTTGGTATTTTTATTTCAATTTAGGTAAGTTTTTAAAAGTTATTCTTATTGAAAATTATTCTTTCTGAAGGGTATTTAAAGGTATTTATTATTTAATGTTAAGTTTCATATTTATTCTTACCTTAGGATTTGTTTCATAATCCAAAAGAGGTCTCGTGGTTTTAGAAATCACGCCATTATGTGAATCCAAAGCAAAGTAGGCAGTGGCATTAACTGAAGAGTTTAATATTAAAAACTTTTAAGAAAGCACACAAAAAAAATGGTTAATACATTATGGAAAAAGCATGGATTCTGAACTTACAGTTTTGATGCAGTTATTTGGCAAGACCTAAGTAAACCAAAATTAATTTTGTGAAGACAGTGCCCTTAAAAATAAAAGCTAAACTTTCTTTTCCAGACTTCAATAGTAATCTGAAAATTCATTTACATTTTTTTCCAAAGGTTTTTATATTTAAGTATTAGAGCATTTTTGGTAAATAACTATTATTGGTTTTATAATTAATTTATTTTCTAGTGTTGCATTTACAGATTTTTCTAATATATAAAAAAGTCATTCCCTCTTGTATACTCAGGAGGCACATACACTGAATTATTTGGAAAAAGCCATTAGATCTCATCTCTAAATTGATTTTCTGTATGGCACAATAAAATATTGCTTTAGACAAAGATATTTTTTAGGGACATCAGCATGTTCCTCTCCATTGTTATCACTGTGCTTATAACTGGGCTCAGTTTCAAGATGAATATTAAAGATTTTTAAAGGGATTTAGTAAAGACATCATATTTTGAAAAAAATTACATCCAGTTTCTGGTCCAAAGAGAAACAATAAAACCTGGGAGACATATCCAATGCCATTTCCAAAAAGGCATCACAGCCATTTTGATGGGTATACTAACTGATTTTTATTTGTCTATAAGTGAACAACCAAAGTTGGCTTATATTCGGCTAAAATCCATTAAGTGTTCTCTTGGAAAAATCTCATTTTCTTTGTTTCTCCCCTTATTATTATAGCTTTTTGTTTAAAAAAAATCATTTTCCAAGTCTTTGTTTTGTTTTTCTTTCCCAGTGACTTTTACAATATAATTCAGATATTATAATATTTAGTTATGAATGTGTAATATTTAGTTATGTGTAAACACATGAAGTTGTAGTGTAGTACATAGTCACCCCATCCTCCTCCCACATGCATGTATCCTGGCCTACACCCACATATATATCTACACACCCTAAATGCACATAATCCCCATATCCTGACCCTGTCCTCCCACACACATTTACACACCCACATAAATGGAGCTTCTGAACCTAGTAAACAAGAAACTACACTTTTCCTGTGTCATCTTCTGTCCTCAGTCTAAAATTCACATGAGCAAGCAAATGAAATTGGGAGTACTGATCAATGCCTCACTGTAATCAGGTCACCGGAAAAATTATATACAGGCTAAATTTTCCAATAATGCCCCCCCAAGCTTTCATTTCAACCTTAATTCTCTAAATGATGTTTATAAGCCAGCTACCAGAGTAAGTATGAACTAATGGAAAAAGTTTAGTTTGCTCTAAAGAGAATTAGAGCAGAATATTCCATTGCACTGATATGACTTATAATACATTCTGTAATCAAAAACTCAATTTTTTCTTACAAGTACAATTAGAATATAGTTCATATGTACACCATAGAAATTCCTGAGAAAATCTCGAGTGATTAATTATCTTGTATTTCTTCTTCTTTACTCCCTCTTAATCTGCAACTATTTTGTCATGTATTATTTATTAAATCACTATTAATTAATTATTGCTGAAACTAGAACGTATATGAAGATACAACATATCCTTTATTCAAATTATGTGTATAATAAAAAACAATTCCTGATCTGGGATGAATAAAAGGTAACAAACATTAAAGAATATTCTCTCAGCTGTATAAATGTCATCAGACAAATGGAAAAAAATGTAAGCTCTAGTTTTTCTAAATGCCTTTTAGAGCATTTTAGAAGGTCTGTTGCTTTCACTTCCAAGTCATGTAATTTTTAGTCTGTTACTATATTCAAAGGTTTAAAGTCCTTCTCTTACTTCAGTGACTACCATAAGATATAAAGACAACATTAATTCAAAGCCTGATGAAATAATTTTTTGCTCATTGAAAATTTGAGCACTTTTTAAAAAATAAAAGTTGGAAAAAATTAATAGATAATAATACAATACTTACCTCAACTTCTTGTCCTGGATCTGGATCTCTTGCAAGAATCCTATATATAAAAGCAAATGCAGGAACCTTTTCAAGAATAGACACTGAAACACCTATACAATTATATAAACCATGAGCAATAATTTAAATTCAAACATTCTTTCACTACTTTTTGCTTCATATTGGCTCCATAAGTTGTTATACTGTAAGAATTTCTCCCTATAGCATTTTCTTAATGATATTTATTTTAGAGAAATTAAGACCACCAGTAATTTTTCCCACTAACATTCATTTTAAGAAAGCCAACATAAAAATATCAGTTTCATATTTCTACATTTAAATTTTGGGCTAGTGTGTGGAATAGGATATAATTGCTCAGTGTTTGGCACAAAGTCAATTAAGATATGCTTTCAACTTTGATTCCTTTGTTAGATAATTGAAGTCTTCATCTCTTTTCACAGTAATGTACAAAAAATAGAGCAAAAGCTGTGGAGTCAGGAATTGACTCCAGTTGAATTTCTAGTCCATCAATATTCTCATCTGTACAATAGGATAAGATATATTCTCAACCTTAGAGTAGTTCTGAGGATTAAATACAATATTATACGTAATGCATCTCACAAATGCTCAATAAATATTATTTACTTTCCTTTCTTCAACCACTGCTTCTTATCTTTATTTCAGTGTTACCAACTGTGATTCTGTCTCACCTAAAAACCGAATAACACAAATGCACACACATTAAACCGTAAGTATTTTCTTCACCTGTTGTACGATTCTACAAATGATACTCTTTTAAAATTATTCCTACTTTCTATGCACTTGAATATTGAATAGCAAGTCTATAACCTAGACTAGGTAGTCCTGTAAAAGCCTCATACAGTTTGACTATTTCGAAGAATGTAATGGAACAATTGTTGTGTGAACAGGTCTTGCTTATTTTGAACCTTTGTTTCAAACTGAACATGTAAACAGATTGCCTAATTTAGTGGTCGCTCTAGTTAATTAAGGCCATTGGATAATTTAACATAGTAAGTGAATTTAATATGTATGTATCACATCAGCCACCTGAAAGTTGTGTCAGTACCCTGTCTTGGGGCTTCCCTGGTGTCGCAGTGGTTAAGAATCTGCCTGCTAATGCAGGGGACACGGGTTCGAGCCCTGGTCTGGGAGGATCCCACATGCCACGGAGCAACTAGGCCCGTGAGCCACAACTAATGAGCCTGCGCGTCTGGAGCCTGTGCTCCGCAACAAGAGAGGCCGCGATAGTGAGAGGCCCGCGCACCACGATGAAGAGTGGCTCCCGCTTGCCACAACTAGAGAAAGCCCTCACACAGAAACGAAGACCCAACACAGCAAAAATAAATAAATTAATTAATACCCTGTCTTGAAAAACCTCACAGAGACCCACACAGAGTTACCCTATTTTAGATAGAAGGCAGTATTTTCTTTTCTGCTACTTCTCTGTCACAAAGACCATAGACCCACCTGATGGAAGAGAAGAGAATCTTGATCTTGATCCTGCCTAAGCAGCTTATGCTGGTTCAGCCAAGTCTGCAGTAGAAGTCAGGTCAGAATTACCTCCTTAGGATCCACGTGTATTTTTTAAAGCTTTCTGTGATTTGGGGGAGACCAGAAAAGTAAATTACAAAG
This sequence comes from Mesoplodon densirostris, assembly GCF_025265405.1. Taxonomy (NCBI): domain Eukaryota; kingdom Metazoa; phylum Chordata; class Mammalia; order Artiodactyla; family Ziphiidae; genus Mesoplodon; species Mesoplodon densirostris. Next base: position 10,613,895 of record NC_082669.1, on the reverse strand, counting down.
AACATCAGTTCAATTGTCTCAAAGTGATACAAAAGATAAAGTTTTCATAAGCACCAGGCCTGTAAGGTGATTCATTGCCAAGCCTACTAGGAGGCTTTTCTTTCTTAAGTTTAGCATTTATGAACAAGTCCCTTTAACACAAATTCTTATTTCAGATAGATTTATCACATACTAGAATGTATGTTTTGGGTCAAAGTACAAAATCTCTTTGTGTGTATGCATGTGCACATGCATGTGTGTTTTGGAAATTTTCAGTTTCCAAAAGAGTGATATTTCTAAAAATGGGAGAAGTGATAATACTGGCTGTGTGAAATGAATAGAAAGCAAAAATGGACAGGAATCCAAAACAAAAACAAAAACAAGCTATTTAAATAAAATTTGTGGTGTTCCATTTGCCCTCAACTTTATTATCCTCTCATTGTCTCCCAGTTAACTGGGTAGTTTCTCCTAGTAGAAACAGCTAGAGAAAGAAAAGGAGTCAAAACAGAGAAGGCAGAAAGAGTAAAGAGGGTTTTACTGTGACAGATAAGTAAGCTAGTAAGGTTAGAGATAAATGGAGGAAAAGAATGGAGAGACTAACTAGCAGAACAGATATAATTGATGAGCTTGAGTTGACCAAGCCAAATTCAAACCAATCCTACTTGGATTTTCTGAGATACTACTATGTGCAAATTCTCAAATACATTTAAATGTTTAAAAGTTTTTATTCTCAGGAGATCTTTATGAAAAACACAAACACATATAAGGGTGAAGTCAGGGAACAGTATATGATGCTGTGATTTGTATGACACTAATAAGAACATACTTCATTATCTTATGCATGAGGATATGCTGATTCTAATTAATATATTATGAATGTTTTTTAATGGGTGACATTTTTAAAATGAAATGCAATTGACAAAACTTTAACTTATAACAAACTTTTCAGGAACATCTATTTTACTGAAGGATACCTCCATATATTACTTTAAATATCTATTCTATTGCAATTTATATAATTGAAAGCCTGTTTTAAGCAAGTACTCTTTTGGAGCAAGAATATCAGATAAAATAGCTACAAACTATTAGGAGTAATGATGTTGATTTTTCAAGAAGTTAAAATTGTATAACTGTAGCTAGAGTTTTAATTTGAGAAACATTTTAAAAATTAACAGTAGAGAATGTTACAAAATAAATAATTTTTTGTAATTATACAAAAAATAAAGGTAACTATGGTCATATATATAAAATGGTATTTATAATTATGGGTTAATATACATAACGTGTACACAACAAAATTAGGGAAACTACAGTTTGTATCACCTCACAATTACTATTTTTTGAAAAGATAATTTTTAATTGCTAGGTAGCATTTCATCAAATGGATATACTATCTTTTAACCAATTTCCTATTATTAAGTATTTTTCTATTTCAAACATTATGTTACTATAAACTTTGCACATAAATCTTGATCGTATCTCTAATAATTCTGTAAAAATAAACTCTAAGGAACAAAAATATTGAAGATAATAATCATTTTAATACTCTTTATAAGCATTTACTAAAATAGTATTTTAGATTGTTATTTAAAATTTTGCTTTATGAAAGTGTTAATTTCTTTTTTATTGAAGTGTAGTTGATGTATAATATAAGTTACAGGTTTACAATAGAGTGATTCACAATTTGTGTGTGTGTGTATTATATTTTATAAATATATTTAAAATATTTGACCTGAGAGTAGAAATAAAATATGACTTATGAATAATAATTTATTTGTCCACTGTCATCCTCCTGAAGTTTCTGCTCCTTAAATTTCTAGAGCCAATTGTCAAACCCTAAGCACTCCCAGCTTCCCCATTCCTGATTTTTTTTACAAATTTGATAAGGGTCCCAAAGTTCTTCCATTCATTAGACTTTGAAGACATTGATTATGGGGATGACCTCAGTGTTTAACACTGAGAACATTCCTGCCATTCTGGGAAGAGGAGGTTTCTGAAGAACAGAGGAACACTCCGAGGCTTGTCCATTAGAATGGAGAGACAGGTGACACCAACTTGCAGAAGGTGCTTTATCTTCATTTTACAGACATACTACTGTATTCTTGTTTCCATTGTCAAAATTCAGTAGCACATAGCTGTTCAGAATTTCAGGTGAGAAACCTAAACGTTTCCAGGTCACGCAATCTCCCAAATTTTGTCATCTTAGATCCTTGTTTACTTTTTCCCATATCAAAGCAATTAAATTATCTGAAAACTATGCCTCAGTTACATGATTTAATTTCCCCATACTTCAAAAACAGTTCATATAGCCATTTTGCTCTTGCAAGAGTGTCCTAAATGGCTTCTCAATACTCAGTTTCTCTCCCTTTATGTGGCATCCAGACTGACTTTTTAGGTGGAACCGAAACTTATGATTTCTTTGCTTAAAACTTCTTAGTCATTTTCTATTCCTCCTGAAATAAAATTGAACTCTCTGCCAAAGTTCTAAGACCCTTCATTATTTAGCCTCTTCAATCCTTTTCCAGCTCCCTCACTGGTCCATGGGCCAGCACCATCAGCATCATCTGGGAACTTCTAAATGCAAATGTTCAGGCCCCACACCACACCTGCTGAATCAGACCACTGTGGCTGGAACCCAGGTATCTCTAGTTCAGCAAGCCCATCAGGTGATTCCACCACACAATAAACTTGAGTAGCCACGTCTCTAGAAATATTGGCTTTCTTGGAGTTCTTCAGACTAACCATGTTCTTTAAAGCCTCTAGACCATTGCATTTATTTCTTTTTGTCTAGAATTTTCTTCCTTTTTCCTACTCAACTTTTTACTTAAATATCAGCACTTAAAGTGCCTTCCCTGACCTCCCATCTAAATTCTCCTAATGTTCTCTCCATCAAGTTAGTCTGTGTTCCCCTTTTGCTATTATTATTTTTTTCTAGGTACTAATATTATAATGAAAGTTTGTTGTATTTCTTATCACTTAAGTTCACCTTCATCATCAAAACTTTTCCTTGGGTTAGGTGGGTGGATATTCTTCTGGGGAGTAGAAAGGGAGAAAGGTGCTCTCCCCCACCAGCCACCCTCTCTTTTTTTTTTTCACAACTCACACACACACACACTGTATTTTATTTTTACAAGAGATAAATTAACTGACACCAAGCATTGTAAATGGTTGAACACAACAAAAGCAACAACGATTGCAATTACCAAACATGAAACACACTCATACTATGTCATAATATTGACATTCAGTCCAGTAATCCTCCACTGCAACAGCTCCTTTACTTTGCAGTGAAAATTGATTTGTATATTCTTTGCCTCTGAGTCCTTGTGGGATTTTTTCTTATTCAAACAGAAAGTCACAAAAATTATAATCATCCTCATCAGTTCACTCAGTCCCATGAAATTAATTTTTTTCATCTTGATCTTTTATTAGCACTTTTATGAATTCATCAGTTTTCCATTAGAGTTCTGAAAATGCTTATTCATTCAGTTCAGCAGTATAGTCAGTTACCAGAAACCTGTACTTGTCAGAGTCTTTTCCATGAATTCCTTGAAGATGAAACACTTTTATAGGAACATTTTTGCAAAAGCTTCAGAGTACACCCAGAACTGTCTGTAAATGACAAAAGACTTAAAAATAAAGATGGTTAAAGATTTGATGAAAGTTCATAATAATGCAATTGACAAGGAAATTGAGTTATTTCTGAGATATACATTTTAAAGTAATAACAAGAATTATGACTTATAACATTATACCAGAACATATAAGATTTTTAGAAATATCATGTAATGTCTGAAACATTTATATTATCATATTTCCATACAAATAACCCAAAGAAAGTTTAGTATTAGTTGTTTTTTTGTTTGTTTGTTTTTTTATACTGCAGGTTCTTATTAGTCATCAATTTTATACACATCAGTGTATACATGTCAATCCCAATCGCCCAATTCATCACACCACCATCTCCACCCCACCGACGTTTTCCCCCCTTGGTGTCCATACATTTGTTCTCTACATATGTGTCTCAACTTCTGCCCTGCAAACAGGTTCATCTGTACCATATTTCTAGGTTCCACATACATGCGTTAATATACAATATTTGTTTTTCTCTTTCTGACTTACTTCACTCTGTATGACAGTCTCTAGATCCATCCACGTCTCAACAAATGACTCAATTTTGTTCCTTTTTATGGCTGAGTAATACTCCATTGTATATATGTACCACATCTTCTTTATCCATTCATCTGTCGATGGACATTTAGGTTGCTTCCATGACCTGGCTATTGTAAATAATGCTGCAATGAACATTAGGGTGCACGTATCTTTTTGAATTATGGTTTTCTCTGGGTATATGCCCAGTAGTGGGGTTGCTGGATCATATGGTAATGCTACTTTTAGTTTTTTAAGGAACCTCCATACTGTTCTCCATAGTGGGTGTGTCAATTTATGTTCCCACCAACAGTGCAAGAGCATTCCCTTTTCTCCACACCCTCTCCAGCATTTGTTGTTTGTAGATTTTCTGGTGATGCCCATTCTAACTGGTGTGAGGTGATACCTCATTGTAGTTTTGATTTGCATTTCTCTGATAATTAGTGATATTGAGCAGCTTTTCATGTGCTTCTTGGCCATCTGTATGTCTTCTTTGGAGAAATGTCTACTTAACTCTTCTGCCCATTTTTGGATTGGGTTGTTTGTTTTTTTAATATTGAGCTGCATGAGATGTTTATATATTTTGGAGATTAATCCTTTGTTGAGTCATTAGCAAATATTTTCTCAAATTCTTAGGGTTGTCTTTTCATCTTGTTTATGGTTTCCTTTGCTGTGCAAAAGCTTTGAAGTTTCATTAGGTCCCATTTGTTTATTTTTGTTTTTATTTCCATTACTCTAGGAGTTGGATCAAAACAAATCTTGCTGTGATTTATGTCAAAGAGCATTCTTCCTATGTTTTCCTCTAAGAGTTTTATAGTGTCCGGTTTTACATTTAGGTCTTGAATCCATTTTGAGTTTATTTTTGTGTATGGTGTTAGGGAGTGTTCTAATTTCATTCTTGTACATGTAGCTGTCCAGCTTTCCCAGTACCACTTATTGAAGAGACTGTCTTTTCTCCATTGTATATCTTTGCCTCCTTTGTCATAGATTTGTTGACCACAGGTGCGTGGGTTTATCTCTGGGCTTTCTATCTTGTTCCATTGATCTATGTTTCTGTTTTTGTGCCAGTACCATATTGTCTTGATTACTGTAGCTTTGTAGTATAGTCTGAGGTCACGGAGTCTGATTCCTCCAGCTCCGTCTTTTGCCTCAAGACTGCTTTGGTTTTCTGGGTCTTTTGTGTCTCCATACAAATTTTGAGATGATTTGTACTAGTTCCGTAAAAAATGCCATTGGTAATTTGACAGGGATTGCATTGAATCTGTAGATTGCTTTGGGTAGTATAGTCATTTTCACAATATTGATTCTTCCAATGCAAGAACATGGTATATCTCTCCATCTGTTGGTATCATCTTTAATTTCTTTCATCAGTGTCTTATAGTTTTCTGCATACAGGTCTTTTGTCTCCCTAGGTAGGTTTATTCCTAGGTGTTTTATTCTTTTTCTTGCAGTGGTAAATGGGAGGGTTTCCATAATTTCTCTTTCAGATTTTTCATCATTAGTGTGTAGGAATGCAAGGGATTTCTGTGCATTAATTTTGGATCCTGCAACTTTACCTAATTCATTGATTAGCTCTCATAGCTTTCTGATGGCATCTTTAGGATTCTCTATGTATAGTATCATGTCATCTGCAAACAGTGACAGTTTTACTTCTTCTTTTCCAATTTGGATTCCGTTTATTACTTTTTCTTCTCTGATTGCCGTGGCTAGGACTTCCAAAACTATGTTGAATAACAGTGGTGAGAGTGGACATCCTTGTCTCGTTCCTGATCTTAGAAGAAATGCTTTCAGTTTTTCACCATTGAGAATGATGTTTGCTGTGGGTTTGTCATAGATGGCCTTTCTTATGTTGAGGTAGGTTCCCTCTATGCCCACTTTCTGGAGAGTTTTTATCATAAATGGGTGTTGAATTTTGTCAAAAGCTTTTTTCTGAACCTATTGAGATGATCATATGGTTTTTATTCTTTGATTTTTTAACATGGTGTATCACATTGATTGATTTGCATATATTGAAGAATCCTTGCATCCCTGGGATAAATCCCACTTGATCATGGTGTATGATCCTTTTAATGTGTTGTTGGATTCTGTTTGCTGGTATTTTGTTGAGGACTTTTGCATCTGTATTCATCAGTGATATTGGTCTGTAATTTTCTTTTTTTGTAGTATCTTTGTCTGGTTTTGGTATCAGGGTGATGTTGGCCTCATAGAATGAGTTTGGGAGTGTTCTTTCCTCTACAGTTTTTTGGAAGAGTTTGAGAAAGATGGGTGTTAGCTCTTCTCTAAATGTTTCATAGAATTCACCTGTCAAGCCATCTGGTCCTGGACTTTTGTTTTTTGGAGGATTTTTAATCACAGTTTCAATTTCATTACTTGTGATTGGTCTGTTCATATTTTCTGTTTCTTCCTGGTTCAGTCTCGGAAGGTTATACTTTTCTAAGAATTTGTCCATTTCTTCCAGGTTGTCCATTTTATTGGCATAGAGTTGCTTATAGTAGTCTTTTAGGATGCTTTGTATTTCTGCAGTGTCTGTTGTAACTTCTCCTTTTTCGTTTCTAATTTTATTGATTTGAGTTCTCTCCCTCCTTTTCTTGATGAGTCTGGCTAATGGTTTATCAATTTTGTTTATCTTCTCAAAGAACTAGCTTTTAGTTTTATTGATCTTTGCTATTGTTTTCTTTGTTTCTGTTTCATTTATTTCTGCTTCTGATCTTTATGATTTCTTTCCTTCTAACTTTGTGTTTTGCTTGTTCTTTCTCTTGTTTCTTTAGATGTAAGTTTCGATTGTTTACTTGAGATTTTTCTTTAATTGATAGGTATTTTTGATAGGTAGGTCTGTAGGTATTTTTTTATTTCCTCTTTGATTTCTTCAGTGATCTCTTGGTTATACAGTAACGTATTGTTTAGCCTCCATGTGTTTGTGGGTTTTTTCCCCTGTAATTTATTTCTAATCTCATAGCATTGTGGTCAGAAAAGATACTTGATATGATTTCAGTTTTCTTAAATTTACTGAGGCTTGATTTGTGACCGAAGATGTGATCTGTCCTGGAGAATGTTCCGTGCTGAGTTGAGAAGAAAGTGTAATCTGCTGTTTTCGGATGGAATGGCCTATAAATATCAATTAAATCTATGTGGTCTATTGTGTCTTTTAAAGCTTCTGTTTCCTTATTTATTTTCATTTTGGATGATCTGTCCATTGGTGTAAGTGAGGTGTTAAAGTCCCCCACTATTATTGTGTTACTGTCGATTTCCTCTTTTATAGCTGTTAGCAGTTGCCTTATGTATTGATGTGCTCCTCTGTTGGCTGCATATATATTTATAATTGTTATATCTTCTTCTTGGATTGATCCCCTGATCATTGTATAGTGTCCTTCCTTTTCTATTGTAACATTATTTATTTTAAAGTCTATTTTACCTGAAATGAGTATAGTTACTCCAGCTCTCTTTTGATTTCCATTTGCATGGAATATCTTTTTCCATCCCCTCACTTTCAGTCTGTATGTGTCCCTAGGTCTGAAATGGGTCTCTTGTAGACAGCATTTATATGGATCTTGTTTTTGTATCCATTCAGCAAGCCTGTGTCTTTTGGTTGGAGCATTTAATCCATTCACGTTTAAGGTAATTATCGATATGTATGTTCCTATGACCATTTTCTTAATTGTTTTCAGTTTGTTTATGTAGATCCTTTTCTTCTCTTGTGTTTCCCACTTAGAGAAGTTCCTTTAGCGTCTAAAGTTCTTTTCCTTAAACCAGTTCCTTTAGAGCTGGTTTGGTGGTGCTGAATTCTCTTAGCCTTTGCTTGTCTGTAAAGCTTTTGATTTCTCCATTGAATCTGAATGAGATCCTTGCCGGGTAGAGTAATCTTGGTTGTAGGTTCTTCCCTTTCATCACTTTAAGTATATTGTGCCACTCCCTTCTGGCTTGTAGAGTTTCTGCTGAGAAATCAGCTGTTAACCTTGTGGGAGTTCCCTTTTATATTATTTATCATTTTTCCCTTGCTGTTTTCAATAATTTTTCTTTGTCTTTAATTTTTGCCAATTTGATTACTATGTGTCTCGGTGTGTTTCTCCTTGGGTTTATCCTGTATGGGACTCTCTGTGCTTCCTGGACTTGGGTTGCTATTTCCTTTCCCATGTTAGGGAAGTTTTTGACTATAATCTCTTCAAATATTTCCTCTGGTCCTTTCTCTCTCTCTTCTCCTTCTGGGACCCCTATAATGCGAATGTTGGTGTGTTAAATGTTGCCCCAGAGGTCTCGTAGGCTGTCTTCATTTCTTTTCATTCTTTTTTCTTTATTCTGTTCTGCAGCAGTGAATTCCACCATTCTGTCTTCCAGATCACTTCTCCGTTCTTCTGCCTCAGTTTTTCTGCTATTGGTTCCTTCTAGTGTATTTTTCATTTCGGTTATTGAATTGTTCATCTCTGTTTGTTTGTTCTTTAATTCTTCTAGGTCTTTGTTAAACATTTCTTGCATCTTCTCGATCTTTGCCTCCATTGTTTTTCCGAGGTCCTGGATCATCTTCACTATCATTATTCTGAATTTTTTTCCTGGACGGTTGCCTATCTCCACTTCATTTAGTTGTTTTTCTGGGGTTTTATCTTGTTCCTTCATCTGGTACATAGCCTTCTGTCTTTTCATCTTGTCTGTCTTTTTGTGAATGTGGTTTTTGTTCCACAGGCTGCAGGATTGTAGTTCTTCTTGCTTCTGCTGTCTGCCCTCTGGTGGATGAGGCTATCTATGAGGCTTGATGGGAGGAACTGGTGGTGGGTAGAGCTGACTGTTTCTCTGGTGGGCTGCGCTCAGTAAACTTTAATCCACTTGACTGTTGATGGGTGGGGCTGTGTTCCCTCCCTGTTGGTTGTTTGGCCTGAGGTGACCCAACAGTGGAACCTACCTGGGCTCTTTTGTTGAGCTAATGAAAGACTCTGGGAGGGCTCACACCAAGGAATACTTCACAGATCTTCTGCTGTCAGTGTCCTTGTCCCCCCAGTGAGCCACAGCCATCCCCCGCCTCTGCAGGAGACCCTCCAACACTAGCAGGTAGGTCTGTTTCAGTCTCCCCTGGGGTCACTGCTCCTTCCCCTGGGTCCCAGTGCGCACACTACTTTGTGTGTGCCCTCCATAGTGGAGTCTCTGTTTCCCCCCAGTCATGTTGAAGTCCTGCAATCAATTCCCACTAGGCTTCAAAGTCTGATTCTCTAGGAATTTCTCCTCCCATTGCCTGACCCCCAGGTTGGGAAGCATGACATGGGGCTTAGAACGTTCATTCCAGTGGGTGGACTTCTGTGGTGTAAGTGTTCTCCAGTCTGTGAGTCACCCACCCAGCAGTTATTGGATTTGATTTTACTGTGATTGCCCCCTCCTGCCGTCTCATTGTGGCTTCTCCTTTGTCTTTGGATGTGGGGTATCTTTTTTGGTGAGTTCCAGTGTCTTCCTGTCAATGATTGTCCAGCATCTAGTTGTGATTCTGGTGTTCTCGCAGGAGGGAGTGAGAGCACATCCTTCTACTGCGCCATCTTGATTCCTCTCTGATTCACAATTTTTAAAGGTTATAATCCTTTTATAGTTATTATAAAATATTTGCTATATTCTCCATGTTGTATAATATATCCTTGTAGCTTCTTTTATACCTACTTGTTTGTGCTTCTAAGTCCCTTACCCCTACATTGCCTCCCTCCCACCTTCCCTCTCCCCACTGCTAACCACTAGTTTGTTCTCTAGATCTGTGAGTCTATTTCTTTTTTGTTATATTCACTAGTTTGTTGTATTTTTTCAGTTCTACATATAAGTGATATTATACAGTATTTATCTTTTTCTATCTCACTTATTTCACCTAGCATAATGTCCTCCAAGTCCATCTGTATTGCTGCAAATGGCAAAATTCCATTCTTTTTTATGGCTGAGTAGTATTCCATTGTAAGTGTTAATTTCTTTATACCTTAGCCAGCACTGACTTTTTTCCTGTTATTTTTAAGTCTTGGTCAATTTAGAAGATAAAAATTGTATTTTATTGTTTAGATTTTCGCACATATGACAACTTGTTAAGCAACCTGTTAATTCATATGTTATGGATAAACAGAATAATTTTGTAACTATTCCTATACCCAATCTTCCACACAAAGAAATAATTATTTGAAAGTTATTTTAATTCATACCAACTCTATATTTTTTCTTTGTAGGAGTATATCTCTCACTTTATTGAGTTCTTTTACTTACTCCTCTTTTATTAAAACTAAAAAAAAAACTTTAGTTATTATTAAAAATTTTATTTTAAAATATTCTTACTCTTTCATTTCATGAATGTTATCAATAAAATAGACTTGTAATTTACCTGCTCCTATTGAAAAACTCGAATCACAGACAATAAGATTGTCTACATCCTCCACAAAAACTGTAAACATATAGGTACTGGTATTATTCCCATTATCTATGGCCTCAATTTCCAAAGAATAGGTTTTAGGATTATTTGGGTTGTCAAGATTCAAAGGCTGAAGAAGAGTGATTATGCCAGTATCTAATGAAAATAAATAAATAAAAATTACCAAACTCAAATAATTAAGCATATATTAATTTATTCATATTGATGGTAATTTAATTCATTTAATAGTATACACTTTTAGTGAATAAGGAAAGTGATGTTTAGCAGCTCTACAATCATTGAAAATATTTGTTTAAAAATGCCCACTTGCTTTATACTTATCTTTAAAATATAATTTAATATTATAAATGGTTTCATCATATTTTCCTCCAAATCTCTAAATTGTAATTTATGGATTTACCAAGCATAGGTAGCATCTCGACTTTAAAAGTACCAGAACACAGTATTTGATTTTAATTACCATAATAGAGTTATTAGTGTTTTTGAGCCTGAAAAAACTAGCCAAACTATGTTAAAATCCTAATCATGTATTGTTTCTGCCATCCAACTTAACTAATTCTTCTTTTAAATATTTTTTATTGTAGTATAGTTGATTTACAATGTTGTATTAGTTTCAGGTGTACAACAAAGTGAATCTGTTATACATATACATATATCCGCTCTTTTTTAGATTATTTTCCCATATAGGCCATTATGGAGTATTGAGTAGTGTTCCCTGTCCTTATTAGTTATGTTTTATATGTAGTAGTGTGTATATGTCAATCCCAGTCTCCCAATTTATCCCTCCCACCCTTACCCCCAGTAATAATAAGTTTGTTTCTACATTTATAACTCTGTTGTACCCTTTTTTTAGATTCCACATATAAGAGATATATTTTATAGAAAGATGAAAAATGAGCTCAAGGGTCAAACTTAGGAAAATTTGTGAAGACAGAAATGACTGTTCATCCCTGTTGCCTCCAAGGGAGAATCTTGGTTGACTGGGAGAGTTGAAAGTTAGCAGCAGACATTTCATTTCTTACCTATGTTTTTGCTGGTCTGCTATCTCATCATTGGCGTAAAGTAGCAGCTGGCTCTGCAGCTGCTCTATCCACCTCTGGATCCTCTTTCAGCTTCTCTGACTCCTAGAACAGGTGTGTGTGCTCAGCCTTATAATTAAAGGCCCCAGCTTCTGCATGATACCCTCACTACCAAGGTCAGCGGCAATAAGAACGGACATGGATTTTAGTGCATTCTCATAGAGTCCAGAGCCTGCTTGTGTGTCTGGTCTACCCTTGATCTCTCCCACTTTATATTCATCTTCCCTCCTGACCTCTGGGCTTGTGGACCTCAAGCTCTGGCATTAGACACAGAGACAGCAGCCTTACAGGGTCTGCTTAAGAAGGTCTCATAGTTGTGTTGCTGGTGGGGTTTTTTTTTCCTCTGGTTGAATGCTGGACAGTTAAATCAAGTACCGTGACAAGCCATAGGAAATATTTCAGAGTAGTAATTCTGTACACATAGGTAGGAATATATCCATAATCAAGTATCCAAAATATAATATTAAGGAAATGTTCTGATTTTCACAAATGAAATTAAGGAGTTAGATATGACTTATCTGTCCTGTAGTTTACAAGGATTTCACAGAAGCATTATACTGATTGCCTCTGAAAGCCAATAGCCAGTTATAAAAATAAGTACTGTGACAGACGTTATTTCACAAGAAGTTCATTTTCACAAGTAGGAAAATAACAACTGTCAAATGCCACGCATTTTTGGTGTTCCCTTCTCCATGTTTAATCTAATTTTGAAAGGGTAGCTTTACTAGCTCGAAGTCCAAAGGAAATGCCGAGATTAGATAGTGAATGCTTAAATGAAGACAGCTAGAACTATGTATTTAAAACTTACAAGGTTCCAAAGCAAACTTTTCCTGCTGTGATCTAAAGGTATAAGTGATGCCGCCATCTTAATCTCGATCTGTTGGTTTTACTCTTGCTATATTTTCTCCAACAGGTTTTTCTTCAGTTACATTAATAGAATTCAGAGGAAAAGGTCTAAAGAAAAAAAATATGTTGATGAAAAAATGTTGCAAATGCAGATTTGTATGCACATACCTGCTCAGTTCTGATAACTTGCAAAGAATCTTTTGGATTTGTGATAATATTACCTTCATCTTGTCAAGAATTTAAGAGTTCCAAAAGTATTCAAATGTTGAGAAAATCCATTTCTGGCACAAAGTTACATAACTTTTTTGCATAAGCATTAATTTTTAATCATTTAGTCTCTGGCATCATGCCAGATATGAAAGATAGCATGACATCAAAGAGATGAAAACTGGAAAACAGATTGAAATAGTGCACCTCTATTATTCCAAATACCAAATGTATGGAATAGTTGGCAATTGAACATAAGGGATTAAATATATTCATTTTCATTTTGTTATCTGGTATGATGAAATGCTGTACAAAGTCATAACTTTGGACAAGTTTGGACAAGCAAGTTATCAGGACATTTATTTTAAATTTATTGTTCATCTCTTTAAAGTATATTTCAAGTCCCTGATCAATTTCCAGAACAATTCTGAAACTTAAATTTCTTTCTTATTCAACCTTCCATTCAAGCATCAGACATTTATCAGTAACCTACAGTATGTTGTTCCAGTTTATATGCATAAGAATAAGCTGGCTTCTGCTCTTTAGATCTCACTGCAAGAGGGGAACACAGATATAAATAACTAGTGCTGTGTGATAGATACCATAACTTTGCTACACATTTTAAAGGGAAGGAAAGGCTAAATCTGGGCTTGAGAGAGAGGTTCAAGGAATTTAAAGGAAAAGGGAGGTGAATGGGTGAGGCCATTCCTCTGAGCAACCTTCTTGACCACGACAGTCTAATGTGGTTTCTCCTTTACAGTGTGGTTTCTCCTTTATACCATAATATAATATAACTCACAGTATTTACATTCTGGACCACTTTGAATCATTTCCTTTTCTGTTTCATTAATTGTAATTTAACATACTATGTCTCTTAAGAAATGAAAACAATATTTTGGTGCCATACCAATATTTTAGTAATTTTGATATTGCTTATATTACCTAGCATTGAATTCTACTAAATAAGTAAAGGCAATAAGTTTATGCTTATAGTAGGCATGCAGGTGACAAAAAATTACTTTAAGAAGTTGGCAGCACCTCTACCACAAAATGTAGTAGGACAGGTAGAGTAACTATCCCCAGAAATAAGAGAAAAACTAAGCTCCATATTTGCTTCTCTGGTTCAGATAATATAAAAATGAATTTGGGGATTCAAACAATGTTACTCTCCTTAGTTATCTGTAGAGATATAACTTAGGGGTGGAAGGAAAATAATTTGAATACTACCATTTTTCTTTTTCTCTTCATCAATCTAAGTAGTATTTAATTTTTCTTAGATTGTAGTAATGTATTTGACTACTACATTTTGAAGTATAGAAAAACATCTAACAGACATTCGTAATCTGAAAATGTTTTTGAATGCTACAATTATATCTCAGAGTATGGAAGTAAAGTAATTTAAATTAAACATCTCAAACTACATTTTAAGGTCTACTTTTCCCATTGTTTAAAATTAATATATTTATTTAAAAGCAACACAACAACTTTACAAAACCTTTGGGGAAGAAAACAAAAAGACACACAAAAATCTTTTCACCATATCATATTACGATGTTGGTCACTTCTATATTTGTTTACCAGTATTTTCTGTCATATATTTTGCTTTCTATCAGCATATGTATCACTTATGTGTATAGTAATATATTTTAATATAACAATAAAATATTTTTATGTAGCTATATAATCTTTATTATTATTATTTACAATATGTGTGAAAAGTTTAGTTAGCCATTCTTTATGGTTACACTTTAAAATAAATTGCTTACTCAGATTGAGGCTTCTCATCATTTATGTTTCTAATCATGATAATTAGTGTCCCTTGACAGAATAGACCTGTTGTATCTGTTGCTCTCAGTGTAAGCTGGAAACCCGGAAAAGAGTTTTTTTTAAAAAAAAACTTTACAGTATACTATTTAGTAAATCATGTGTATCTTTATAATATGTCTCCTGTTAGGTTTTTTTGTTGTTGTAGTGTTCTCCAATTAAATATAGTGTTTTATTTGTCTTCTAGGCAACTAAAAGAAATATAAGTGCTTTCTTAGTTAACTAGATTAGTTATATATTTCAAAATAGCTTCATGTCATTTGCCATTAAATCTCAAAGGTCTGTGTAGCTTGTCTGCATGCCTAAATATAGACTAAATTGAACAAAAAAATGAATGAATTACAGATTCAATTATTAACTAAAAGTACAATGCACTGAAACCATTCACAAAGCAGACTGTTTAATGCTAACCCCTGGAAACAGGACCATGAATTACTCTTTGCGATCAGAACAGGAGGTAATTTCTGAAAAGAGTTTAGTCTGTCATCAGATCTCAAATATTTTCCCCATCATCCTGTCACACACCTTACCCTTTAAATATTATTTATTCATACATATCAGCAAGTGTCCTTCTGAAAAGAAAAAAAACACTCCGAGGCAGTAAGGTATCCACTAAAACATTTTTAAGCAAACGTTAAAAAAGCCTTTACAATGTACAAGAACCTGTGCTGAGTGAGGGGCTGACAATGAGCATATTTAAATCTCTTTTATAAAATGTCATAAAATTTATAGGTTAGATATGTAGTAGAAAGAAGAAGTAAGTAGGTCTTAAAGGACTTACCAAGTTTGGTTGAATGTGTGAGTCAAGGTAAGCAAGGGAAGTGAGGCAGGGAATGGGCACAAGTATGGAGCTGAACTGCTTAAATATGTAGGTAGCTGATATGCACAATCTCCATTTTTCCCACCTAATTTTAATTTTAAGCTCATATTAACCTCACATTGTAGTCTTAACACTCAAATTGCTTAAAAGATATGTATCATTGGCTTCTTCCCCATTCTGTGACATTTAACATTTCCAGATTGAAATTGAAATAGAAGTCATTGGCTTTCTTCTACCCTTTATGTTCTTTTAGGCTAGAAGGTTGAGATCATCTTTAGTTATTAATAGTCTTTCTCCTAAATATCTATTCAGCAGCACATTCTCTATTTTTTTCTATAAGTTCTTGCATTTGCTCTCTAATTACTATTTTCTCAACCACCTTATTGAAATAATACATGTGGAGGATTTCTGAAAATGGAAATGTTTTACCAATACCAGTAATAATAATAATAATAATAAATCCCTTTATTTCTCAAATTTCACACTCCATTTCTGTGTGCACAGGTTATCTCAATAGCCCTCTAGTTGTTTTCTTTCCAATCATTGTTCCTACTAACATGTCATTCTCTACTGAGAAAATCTTCCCAACAATGCTTTCCTTCTTTTTTTCATGGAAATATCAGAAATTGTTCTTTTTCCCTGCCTCATTAGTTTAAAATTCATCTGAAAGACTTATACCCCATCTTACCTTGGCTACCTATGTGTTTTGTCATTCTAAGTAGGGCAGGGTATAAATTGTTTCAGTACCACACCTTGACTGTTTTAAATTCCTTCCCATGTGATGTTCACAAAATTTTTAAATTTAATGATTTAGTTTTCCCTAATTAGAAAGCTACTTAAAGTCTTTTTTTTCTGAAACGTCTTTAGATAGATCTAAAAAGTTAAGACATGATCTCTATGTTTTGATATCCACCAAGACTGGTTCTAGATATTTGGTTAACTGCACTAATCCTCATTAATGAATCACAAAATATTACTCTTCCTTTAAAATAATAATCTGTTTAATCTTTCAGGTAGAGTTCAGTTATGAAAGATTCTTGTCATTCTTTGCAGAATAATAAATAAATATATTAACTACATGATATCCAGCCTCAAAGCCCAAGGGATCATTGCCTCTCACACTACCAATGCCACTTACAGAATCCACTCCAAAAGAATTTGCTCCTTTCTTTGGTCCAGGTAACTGTGTCTCAATGGAGTACTAGAAAAATAAAGCATACATGAATCGCACTAAAATAAATGAAAATGTATTTGGAAGATCATTCAGATACAATAATGGAGCAAATATATAGAAAGTTCTTTATTTTTACATTGATTAATTTCTCTCTTTATTATCTACGCCTGTATTAAAACCATTGGAATATACTGATGTAGAATACAGGAAAAGTAAGAGTTGTTTAGCTTATTAACACAACCGAAAGATTTGCTATATTTTTACAGAGCTGCATAACACTATACACATTCCTTTAAGAGAATTTTTTTTAAAAAATTAGATTTGATTCTGCAAATTAATACATCTCTGAAAGAATGTACAAAATAAACTCACTGTCACTGTTTGACTTTTTAGAAACAAAATAAGAATTATAATGATATAAACCAATTGCAAATATTAATACAGTTGAATACAGTTTATAATTTATCTTACTTCTTGATTGCACTTTTTATTTTCCACCATATTTAAGAAGAGGTGAGAGTAGATAAATCATTCTCAAAAGTATCTGAAAAAAATGTAGTTTGAAATGAGGTAAAATTTGATTAAAGTTCAATTATAACTGCATATTTTTTTTAATTTGATAAGGATTAAGCCTTTAGCAATGTAACTATTTCCCAAAACACTAAATTTTAAAACACACCTGCTGCGCTCTTTTCCTGCAAATGACAGAACTGGTAATAACTATTTTCAGCTGGACCATAGGTTATTTTTTAATCTATTAGAAAGACATCATCTATTAGGAAAAGTCTCGTATTTCTTAACAATTTCATACAAATTGCATACTGGCTGGTCTACAACAAAGTATTTTTGAGCAGGGATTTTGAGTACCTTGACTGACAACAGCCCATATATCACTGGAGGTTAACTGGAAATCAAGGGCGAGAGGGATTAAGTGACTTCCCTAGGATTACACTGCTAGTTAGTGGTAAATTCCTAACTTGACCCAAGTTACCTGAAGCACCATTACTTCACCCCCATACAGTGCTCCTTACTTCATACTGTGAATTACCAAATTAGAAGTAAACTCTTTCAATACATGTTTAAAAAGAACAGCTGCAGAGAAAGCATGCTGACTTTTGTAGTCCAGTGTACTGCTAAATTCTCCACTTAGAGCTTTATGGGTTCTTTTTATTTTGCCAAATCTCTAAGAGACTTTACAATCATGAATCAATTATGAGAAAAGCAAGTCTCTTATAGTTAGATATCTAGTAATCAGGATACTGAAACATCAAAAAAATATAATCACATTCACATGTGACATTGAAATAGCTAGACAAGTGGAACAGTTCTGAATAGAATCCAAAACACAAAGCCCCAGTTTCAGCTCAGCGTTGATGTCTTTCTTGCAGCTGCCCACCTCCATTAGAAGTTGTATAATTTTCTTATACTCATTAAGAAAATTTCTTATAAAAATGCTATTTCCAACATTAACATGAATATTGCATTAGAGTGGTTGTCAGCTTCATTATGCTTTCTTTAATTATCAAATTAAATATATTAACTCTTGAAAAATATCTCCAAAGCATAGCACTGTACTCAGAAAAATCTTCCCAACAATGTTTTCCTTATTTTTCTCATGGAAATATCAGAAATTGTTCTTCTTTCCTACCGGATTAGTTGCAAATTCATCTGTAAAGCTTATATCCCATCTTACCTTGGCTACGTATGTGTTTGCCATTCTAAGTGCATGCCAAAGCGATATATGTGTCTCACACAATGATCACCACCTATCATCAGTATATCACCATTTAAAGAGTCTTCATCTGTGGCTGTCACTCTGTAAATTGACTGATATAATGGATAGTCCTCATCAATTTCTAAGGTAGTTGTGAAGTAAAAATCAACATGTATCAAAAATTAACATATATGATTCTTTCATTAGTTCTTTATATAATAAAAACAGAACAAAACTAATTGTAGATTGGATGGTAGGGCTGGGGTAATATTTTAAGATAGCGATCTATTTTTGTATTTTTCCCTTTGGCTTCCTGCCATCTTTCCTGCTCCTACAGAGTGCTTTTCCTTACTTCCTAGCACTGTCTATGGCAACTATAGCCTAAACAAAAAGAGCATGACATATATGCTGACAGATTGTCCCAGGAGAAACCAGCCAAGTAACCTCAAAATAGATTCCTGTACTCCAGTTTCTAAACCTGATGGGGCTGTGCGTGGAGGAACTCTTTCTTACAGAAACACATTTGTGGACATCTGTGATTGACCTCTATCTTTCACACACCTTCTAAAATCTCCCCATAGCCTTGACCATGGGTAAAAAAATGCAAACTACAATGCAACATGGATGGAGTGACCTAAGGAAAGACTCAGGTTAATTGCTTTATTTGTTCTCTGATATTTTCTGTGCCTTGTATATGTGTGTGTGTGTGTGTTTTATTACAATCCATAAGTATGAGTTTGAAATAGAGTAACACAAGCTGTGTGATCAGGCACTTTAAAATCTTCTGTTTCTTACACACATACATTTATGGACCAAATTTATACATCTTAATAAATTTAAATTTTAACAGATTACCTAACTAAATTTAGTTAATCTTTGTTTTTCTAATGTAATTACATTTAAAGTGAGTGACCAGGAAATGTCAGTGTAGGTGAAGATAGTGAGATAATAAAATAATGGTGGCTGCCCTAAAGCATATCTCCCAATATTTTCTCCAAAAACAATACAGAAAACAGGCAGAAATAAAATTACACAAAATCCTACCCTCAGCATAACTTGAAGATAGAACATGACCAAACTTAATAATAACTTTAAGTAAATTTTTTAAAAACCAAAAGAAACAAATTTAACAAATCCTGGCAAATAATATCTCAAGTTTTCATCCCACCATGAGGCTTCGTGTCTAGCAAAGGATGATGCAGAAAAGTTTTTGGTAAGAGTAAAAGATAAAGCAAACTACAGGCCTAAGGTTGATGTAAAACTGCTGTCAGAAAGAGTAAGTCAAAATGTAAAAGAAAAACCCTAAAACGTCTATTTTGTTGAAAGTACCATACTTAGTACTGTAGGGAAATACATAATGAAAAAAAGCAAGTTCCAAGTCCCCAATTTCTTTTCTTAAGGGCAAGTAAATAATAAAAATAAAACTGATTTTAAGATATAATAAATACTTTTAAACTGAACAATTAATGAAGTAAAATGTGTGCTAGAGATATAATGGTGTCTATATACTTGTCTTTGACTCAAATACTGGCATCTATATACTTGTCTTTGACTCAATCAGAAAATTGAACTTAAAAGGTTTTTTAAATTCTTCAACATTTAGACAAATGTCAGATTCTGTGATACTTCATATGTATAAAACTGAACTATTAATTGCAAAGAAAATTAATAGAAGAATAAGTGTATTTGTTCCTCAGTGCTATTAAGCAAGTCCTGTTCTATTTATTCTTCACCTTTCTACAAAAATTATTTCAAACTTTGGCTTTTTGCCCCAAACCTGTTACTCCTTCCCATCTGTCTTACTTGCCATAGAAGATCTCTCTTCTTACGACACAGAGTAAGGAGAAACCACTAGACTAGTGATAGCTCACTTTTTCGTTTAAGATCTATAGTCCCACTTACATTGCACCATTTTCCCTCCCCTTATAGTCAGAGGAGCAAACTGCTTGTTATTAATGATAATCCATGTCCACTGGGAGGTGTTTCCCCTTCTACTTTCTCTGGAACTTAACTCTATCTCCCACTTTCAAATACTCCCTCACTACTGTCTACTTTGTATTACCATTGGAACATGCTCAAATCTCATCCATTAAAACAATCTCCCTAACCCTAAGCTCACTTTAGCTATGGTCCTGTCTCTCTGCTAGAGTTTTGTATATTTTTTCACCTCTCACTCAGTCTTTAGTCCACTCTACTAGAGGTTCTTCCCCCCTACAAACACTAAATTTTTTTCCAAAAAGTCATCAAAAGCCTCCATGCTGACAGACCCAATTAATACTCACTGTCGATCTTATTTGATTTCTCTTTGATGTCTACACAGTTGACGCTTGCTTTTTCTCTTGGCAGAAAAATATCATTGCAAATCAATAGACTCTGCTCTAAAATTTTCAGTACCTTTGGAAAAACTGCCTGGGAAGCTCAAACTTGGCATGATTCCTGAAGAGCCATTAAGTTCTCATATCAGGCAAAATACTTGTTACAGCTTTTCAAATATTAACCAACAACTTCTAAGTAACCTGCAGTCTCCTTTAGCTACCACCCTAGTCTGTAATCCTTGAGTGCACACCTTTCACCACCTCACATCCTGGGCAGAGCCAGCACTGGGAATGGAAAACAGAAAGGACTCAAGGGCCCTTAGTGTGACATAGAAGAGGGCTGAGAGCCCAGGAGAGCTTGGGAGAGATTATCTAGAGTCTTACCCATTGATCAAGAGAGAAAGAAAAAAAAAAAAAAACTATGAAGGGATTCAGGTTACTTATTCACATCCATAGCCAATATCATTATTGAACATGTGTATTTTTTATTAATTAAATTGGAGTGTAGTTGATTTACAATGTTGTGTTAGTTTCTGCTGTACAGCAAAGTGAATCAGTTATACATATACATATATCCACTCTTTTAGATTCTTTTCCCATATAGGTCATTACAGAGTATTGAGTAGAGTAGAGTGCTATACAGTAGGTTCTTATTAGTTATCTATTTTATATATAGTAGTGTGTATATGTCAATCCCAATCTCCCAATTTATCCCTCCTCTACCCTTTCCCCCTTGGCAACTGTAAATTTGTTTTCTACATCTGTGACTCTCTGTTTTGTAAATAGGTTCATTTATACCATTTTTTTAATATTCCACATATAAGTGATATCATATGATTTTTGTCTTTCTCTGTCTGGCTTACTTCACTCAGTATGACAATCTCTAGGTCCATCCATGTCACTGCAAATGGCATTATTTCGTTCTTTTTTATGGCTGAGTAATATTCCATTGTATGTGTGTACCACAATTTCTTTATCCATTCCTCTGTTGATGGACGCATCCTGGAGAATGTCCCATGTGCATGTGAAAAGAATGTGTATTCTGCTGCTTTTGGATAGAATGTTCTGTATGTATTAAGTTTATCTGCACAAATGTGTCATTTAAGGCCAGTGTTTCCTTATTGATTTTCTGTCTGGTAGATCTGTCCATTGATATAAGTGGGGTGTTAAATCAAGGGATGACAGTGTGTTTTCAAAATACTATATTTTAATTGGAATGATAAAGAAAATTTCTGTCAGGCACACAAATAAACTGGGACCTTCAATTCACTACTTGTTTTTCAGAGATTAGAGCTACTAGTCTGAAAGAAAACTCAAAGCGAATTTGTTAAGTATGAAAATAAATTGAAAATGTAAATATAGACATTGAAATTTTTGAGATGAGCAGATTAGATTGATTAATTCCACCTGGGCTTTGATCCCATCTCTCTTTTACTTTCTCTTTCATGTATCTTCAATCACCAAGTTAATGAATTATCCCCACTTTTTTGTAATTACTCAGGTGTCTCCCTTTAAAACCAAATGCACCAGACAAAGCTTTCAATCCAAAATAGTTCTGCCACTGCCTTCTCTCCAGTTTCATATGCAGATTTCTAAGACATGGTTTTTATTTTCACAATTTCACTCCTAATTCCACTCTGTTCTGGCTTCCTCCCCTATAATACCAATAAAACAGTTCTTAGTAGGTTCATTAGGTTTCATTATCCCCATATCACTAACTAAATGCAATGGACATTTTAACATCATCTTACTTGATTGTGGAATTCAAGTCTACTAACCACTAGCACTCTCTTTCAACACTCTCTCCCTTTGCCATTCAGGGTACAACTTTCTCTTTTTTCTACCACCACTTGAGCTGCTCCTTGCTGTCCTTGGCAGGCTGAGCTTCTTCCCTACATAATTAAGTGTAGGAGTTCCTCATGGTTTGGCCCTGTGCTCTCCTTTCTTCTAATTCTCTACTCTCTAGCTGAGTAATCTCATCCAAGTTCGCGTTTTCAATTACAAAACATGTATAGACCTAGGCAAGACCTATGAGCTCCACTGCTTATTTAAATCTCTCCTTTGATATAACAAAAGCATATGAAGCATGAAATGTTCAAAAGTGAACTCATAATTTTTCTCTGCAAATTTGGTCTATTTCTAGATTTTCCTATCCTAACTGAGAATCTCCAAACCAGTTATGCAAATCAGAAACCTCAGAGTTCTCTCTTCCTTTATATTTAATTCAATATCAGATTCATTTACCATTTAAATATCTCAAGAATGTCTTTTTATTTTTATCTCCGTCACCTTCCTTAGCCAAACTATACCATTTCTAGTCTGAAATAACATGATAACTGGCCTTCCTCCCTCTACTCCATGGGTCTTCAAACTACTGCCCACGAGTCAAATCAATCTACACTGCTGCCTGTTTTTATATGGTCTTCCGATCAAAGAATGGTTTTTGCACGTTTAAATGTTTTTTTTTAAATCAAAAGAAAGGGTAATATTTTGTGACGCATGAAATTCAAATTTCATTGTTTATCAAGTATTAACAGAACACTTACACACGCACTTGTTTCTGCATCGTCTATTGCTGCATTCTTGCTATGTTGGCAGATTTGATAACAGAGATAGAGACCATAAATGATGCTCTTATCACTTCACATAGTATAAATTGCAGTACTCCAGTCACAATAGCATTCCAAGCACCATGTTATTTTTTGTTACCATGCCTACCCATCATGGCCAAGTAAGAAAAGAAGAGAAATGTGGACTTTGAATGCCACACTTTTAAGGTATGATGGAGTGTGGATTATTTTTTATTAGTTTCTGCTTTATAACAAAGTGAATCAGTCATACATATACATCCGTTCCCACATCCCTTCCCTCATGCATCTCCCTCCCTCCCACCCTCCCCATCCCACCCCTCCAGGCGGTCACAAAGCACCGAGCTGATCTCCCCGTGCTCTGCGGCTGCTTCCCACTATCTATCTACCTCACGTTTGGTAGTGTATACATGTCCATGCCTCTCTTTCGCTTTGTCACAGCTTACCCTTCCCCCTCCCCATATCCTCAAGTCCATTCTCAAGTAGGTCTGTGTCTTTATTCCCATTTTACCCCTAGGTCCTTCATGACATTTTTTTTTAATTCCATATATATGTGTTAGCATACGGTATTTGTCTTTCTCTTTCTGACTTACTTCACTCTGTATGACAGACTCTAGGTCTATCCACCTCATTACAAATAGCTCAGTTTCATTTCTTTTTATGGCTGAGTAATATTCCATTGTATATATGTGCCACATCTTCTTTATCCATTCATCCGATGATGGACATTTAGGTTGTTTCCAGCTCCGGGCTATTGTGAATAGAGATGCAATGAACATTTTGGTACATGTCTCCTTTTGAATTATGGTTTTCTCAGGGTATATGCCTAGTAGTGGGATTGCTGGGTCATATGGTAGTTCTATTTTTAGTTTTTTTTAAGGAACCTCCATACTGTTCTCCATAGTGGCTGTACCAATTCACATTCCCACCAGCAGGGCAAGAGTGTTGCCTTTTCTCCACACCCTCTCCAGCATTTATTGTTTCTAGATTTCTTGATGATGGCCATTCTGACTGGTGTGAGATGATATCTCATTGTAGTTTTGATTTGCATTTCTCTAATGAGTAAAGATGTTGAGCATTCTTTCATGTGTTTGTTGGCAGTCTGTATATCTTCTTTGGAGAAATGCCTATTTAAGTCTTCTGCCCGTTTTTGGATTGGGTTGTTTGTTTTTTTGCTATTGAGCTGCATGAGCTGTTTATAAATTTTGGAGATTAATCCTTTGTCAGTTGCTTCATTTGCAAATATTTTCTCCCATTCTGAGGGTTGTCTTTTGGTCTTGTTTATGGTTTCCTTTGCTGTGCAAAAGCTTTGAAGTTTCATTAGGTCCCATTTCTTTATCTTTGTTTTTATTTCCATTTCTCTAGGAGGTGGGTCCAAAAGGATCTTGCTGTGATTTATGTCATAGAGTGTTCTGCCTGTGTTTTCCTCTAAGAGTTTCATAGTTTCTGGCCTTACATCTAGGTCTTTAATCCATTTAGAGCTTATTTTTGTGTATGGTGTTAGGGAATGATCTAATCTCATACTTTTACATGTCCCTGTCCAGTTTTCCCAGCACCACTTATTGAAGAGGCTGTCCTTTCTCCACTGTACATTCCTGCCTCCTTTATCAAAGATAAGTTGACCATATGTGCGTGGGTTTATCTCTGGGCTTTCTATCCTGTTCCATTGATCTTTCTCTTTTTGAAGTTTCATTAGGTCCCATTTCTTTATCTTTGTTTTTATTTCCATTTCTCTAGGAGGTGGGTCCAAAAGGATCTTGCTGTGATTTATGTCATAGAGTGTTCTGCCTGTGTTTTCCTCTAAGAGTTTCATAGTTTCTGGCCTTACATCTAGGTCTTTAATCCATTTAGAGCTTATTTTTGTGTATGGTGTTAGGGAATGATCTAATCTCATACTTTTACATGTCCCTGTCCAGTTTTCCCAGCACCACTTATTGAAGAGGCTGTCCTTTCTCCACTGTACATTCCTGCCTCCTTTATCAAAGATAAGTTGACCATATGTGCGTGGGTTTATCTCTGGGCTTTCTATCCTGTTCCATTGATCTTTCTCTTTTTATGCCAGTACCACACTGTCTTGATTACTGTAGCTTTGTAGTATAGTCTGAACTCAGGGAGCCTGATTCCTCCAGCTCCGTTTTTCGTTCTCAAGATTGCTTTGGCTATTCGGGGTCTTTTGTTTTTCCAAACAAATTTTGAAATTTTTTGTTCTAGTTCTGTGAAAAATGCCAGTGGTAGTTTGATAGGGATTCCATTGAATCTGTAGATTGCTTTGGGTAGTAGAGTCATTTTCACAATATTGATTCTTCCAATCCAGGAGCATGGTATATCTCTCCATCTATTTGTATCATCTTTAATTTCTTTCATCAGTGTCTTATAATTTTCTGCATACAGGTCTTTTGTCTCCTTAGGTAGTTTATTCCTAGATATTTTTTTTAATTCTTTTTGTTGCAATGGTAAATGGGAGCGTTTTCTTGATTTCATTTTCAGATTTTTCATCATTAGTGTACAGGAATGCCAGAGATTTCTGTGCATTAATTTTGTATCCTGCTACTTTACCAAATTCATTGATTAGCTCTAGTAGTTTTCTGGTAGCATCTTTAGGATTCTCTATGTATAGTATCATGTCATCTGCAAACAGTGACAGCTTTACTTCTTCTTTTCCAATTTGGATTCCTTTTATTTCCTTTTCTTCTCTGATTGCTGTGGCTAGAACTTCCAAAACTAGGTTGAATAAGAGTGGTGAGAGTGGGCAGCCTTGTCTTGTTTCTGATCTTAGTGGAAATGTTTTCGGTTTTTCACCATTGAGGACAATGTTGGCTGTGGGTTTGTCATATATGGCCTTTATTATGTTGAGGAAAGTTCCCTCTATGCCTACTTTCTGCAGGGTTTTTATCATAAATGGGTGTTGAATTTTGTTGAAAGCTTTCTCTTCATCTATTGAGATGATCATATGGTTTTTCTCCTTCAACTTATTAATATGGTGTATCACATTCATTGATTTGTGTATATTGAAGAATCCTTGCATTCCTGGAATAAACCCCACTTGATCATGGTGTATGATCCTTTTAATATGCTGTTGGATTCTGTTTGCTAGTATTTTGTTGAGGATTTTTGCATCTATGTTCATCAGTGATATTGGCCTGTAGTTTTCTTTCTTTGTGACATCCTTGTCTGGTTTTGGTATCAAGGTGATGGTGGCCTCATAGAATGAGTTTGGGAGTGTTCCTCCCTCTGCTATATTTTGGAAGAGTTTGAGAAGGATAGGTGTTAGCTCTCCTCTAAATGTTTGATAGAATTCGCCTGTGAAGCCATCTGGTCCTGGGCTTTTGTTTCTTGGAAGATTTTTAATCACAGTTTCATTTTCAGTGCTTGTGATTGGTCTATTCATATTTTCTATTTCTTCCTGATTCAGTCTTGGCAGGTTGTGCATTTCTAAGTATTTGTCCATGTCTTCCAGGTTGTCCATTTTATTGGCATAGAGTTGCTTATAGTAATCTCTCATGATCTTTTGTATTTCTACAGTGTCAGTTGTTACTTCTCCTTTGTCATTTCTAATTCTATTGATTTGAGTCTTCTCCCTTCTTTTCTTGATGAGTCTGGCTAATGGTTTGTCAATTTTGTTTATCTTCTCAAAGAACCAGCTTTTAGTTTGGTTGATCTTTGCTATCGTTTCCTTCATTTCTTTTTCATTTATTTCTGATCTGATCTTTATGATTTCTTTCCTTCTGCTAACTTTGGGGGTTTTTTGTTCTTCTTTCTCTAATTCCTTTAGGTGCAGGGTCAGGTTGTTTACTCGAAATGTTTCCTGTTTCTTAAGGTGGGATTGTATTGCTATAAACTTCCCCTTAGAACTGCTTTTGCTGTGTCCCATAGGTTTTGGGTCATCGTGTCTCCATTGTCATTTGTTTCTAGGTATTTTTCAATTTCCTCTTTGATTTCTTCAGTGATCACTTCGTTATTGAGTAGTGTATTGTTTAGCCTCCATGTGTTTGTATTTTTTACAGATCTTTTCCTGTAATTGATGTCTAGTCTCATAGCATTGTGGTCACAAAAGATACTTGATACAATTTCAATTTTCTTAAATTTACCAAGGCTTGATTTGTGACCCAAGATATGATCTATCCTGGAGAATGTTCCATGAGCACTTGAGGAAAATGTGTATTCTGTTGTTTTTGGATGGAATGTCCTATAAATATCAACTAAGTCCATCTTGTTTAATGTATCATTTAAAGCTTGTGTTTCCTTATTTAGTTTCATTTTGGATGATCTGTCCATTGGTGAAAGTGGGGTGTTAAAGTCTCCTACTATGATTGTGTTACTGTCGATTTCCCCTTTTATGGCTGTTAGTATTTGCCTTATGTATCGAGGTGCTCCTATGTTGGGTGCATAAATATTTACAATTGTTATATCTTCTTCTTGGATCGATCCCTTTATCGTTATTTAGTGTCCTTTGTCTCTTCTAATAGTCTTTATTTTAAAGTCTATTTTGTCTGATATAAGAATTGCTACTCCAGCTTTCTTTTGATTTCCATTTGCATGGAATATCTTTTTCCATCCCCTTACTTTCAATCTGTATGTGTCTCTAGGTCTGAAGTGGGTCTCTTGTAGACAGCATATATATGGGTCTTGTTTTTCTATCCATTCAGCCACTCTGTGTCTTTTGGTGGGAGCATTTAGTCCATTTACATTTAAGGTAATTATTGATATGTATGTTCCTATTCCCATTTCCTTAATTGCTTTGGGTTCATTATTGTAGGTATATTCCTTCTGTTGTGTTTCTTGCCTAGAGAAGTTCCTTTAGCATTTGTTGTAAAGCTGGTTTGGTGGTGCTGAACTCTCTCAGCTTTTGCTTGTCTGTAAAGGTTTTAATTTCTCCATCAAATCTGAATGAGATCCTTGCTGGGTAGAGTAATCTTGGTTGCAGGTTTCTCTCCTTCATCACTTTAATTATGTCCTGCCACTCCCTTCTGGCTTGTAGAGTTTCTGCTGAGAGATCAGCTGTTAACCTTATGGGGATTCCCTTTTGTATTATTTGTTGTTTTTCCCTTGCTGCTTTTAATATGATTTCTTTGTGTTTAATTTTTGACAGTTTGATTAATATGTGTCTTGGCATATTTCTCCTTGGATTTATTCTGTATGGGACTCTCTGTGCCTCCTGGACTTGATTAACTATTTCCTTTCCCATATTAGGGAAGTTTTCAACTATAATCTCTTCAAATATTTTCTCAGTCCCTTTCTTTTTCTCTTCTTCTTCTGGAACCCCTATAATTCGAATGTTGGTGCGTTTAATGTTGTCCCAGAGGTCTCTGAGACTGTCCTCTGTTCTTTTCATTCTTTTTTCTTTATTTTGCTCTGCATCAGTTATTTCCACTATTTTATCTTCCACCTCACTTATCCGTTCTTCTGCCTCAGTTATTCTGCTATTGATCCCGTCTAGAGTATTTTTCATTACATTTATTGTGTTTTTAATCAATGCTTGATTCATCTTTAGTTCTTCTAGGTCCTTGTTAACATTTTCTTGCATTTTGTCTATTCTATTTCCAAGATTTTGGATCTTGGAAATAGAATCTTGGATCAGCTTTACTATCATTATTCTGAATTCTTTTTCAGGTAGACTGCCTATTACCTCTTCATTTGTTAGGTCTGGTAGGTTTTTATCTTGCTCCTTCACCTGCTGTGTGTTTTTCTGCCTTCTCATTTTGCTTATGTTACTGTGTTTGGGGTCTCCTTTTTGCAGGCTGCAGATTCGTAGTTCCTGTTGTTTTTGGTGTCTTTCCCCCATGGCTAAGGTTGTTTCAGTAGGTTGTGTAGGCTTCCTGGTGGGGGGGACTAATGCCTGTGTTCTGGTGGTTGAGGCTCGATCTTGTCTTTCTGGTAGACAGGTCCATGTCTGGTGGTGTGTTTTGGGGTGCCTTGGCCTCATTATGTTTTTAGGTAGCCTCTCTGCTAATGGGTGGGGTTGTGTTCCTGCCTTGCTAGTTGCTTGGCATAGGGTGACCAGCACTGTAGCTTGCTGGTCGTTGACTGAAGCTGGGTGCTGGTGTTGAGATGGAGATCTCTGGGAGATTTTCGCTGCTTGATATTATGTGGAGCTGGGAGGTCTCTTGTGGACCTGTGTCCTGAAGTTGGCTCTCCCACTTCAGAGGCACAGCACTGACTCCTGGCTGCAGCACCAAGAGCCTTTCATCCACCCGGCTCAGAATAACAGGGAGAAAAAGTAGAAAGAAAGAATTAGTAGAAGAAAGAAAGAGAGAGGGAAAGAAAGGAAGAAGGGAAGAAAGGAAGGAAGGAAGACAGAAAGGAGGGAGGGAGGGAGGAAGGATGGAAAGAAAGAAAGAAAGGAGGGAGGGAGGGAGGAATGAAAGCAAAAGGAAGAGTGAATGGAAGAAGGGAGGGAGGGAGGAAGGAAAGAACGAAAGAAAGATAGGAGGGAGGGAGGGAGGAAGGAAAGAAAAAGAAAGTGGAAAGAAGAAGGGTGGGAGGGAGGGAGGGAAGAAAGAAAAAGAAAGAAGGGAAGGAGGAGCAGAGGGAGGGAGGGAGGAAGGGAAGGTAGGAAAAATAGAAAGTGCAGGTAAAGTAAAATAGAATAAAGTATGAAATATAGTAGCGTTATTAAAATTAAAAAGTAATTATTGAAAAAAAAACGGACAGATAGAACCCTGGGACATATGGTGGAAGCAAAGCTATACAGAGAGAATCTTACACAGAAGATTACACATACACATTCACAAAAGGAGAGCAGGGGGAAAAATCAAAAATCTTGCTCTCCAAGTCCACCTCCTCAATTTGGGATAATTCGTTGTAAAAAGAGGAAAAGGGCGAGAAGTCTGAAATCTTGCTCTCTAAGTCCACCTCCTTAATTTGGGATAATTCGTTGTAAAAAGAGGAAAAGGGGGGATAGTCTTAAATCTTGTCCTCAAAGTCCACTACCTCAATTTTAGATGATTTGCTGTCCATTTATGCACTCCACAGACACAGGGCACATCAAATGGGCCGTGGAGCTTTAATCCGCTGCCTCCGAGACTGCACAGAGAGATTTCCCTGTCTCTTCTGTGCTCTCACAGCTCCCGGGTCTCAGCCTTGGACCTGGCCCCGCCTCTCCGCGTAGGTCGCTGGAGCGCGTCAGTTCTTCGCTCAGACAGGACGGGTTTAAAGGAGCCGCTGATTCGGGGGCTCTGTCTCACTCAGGCAGAGGGGAGGGAGGGCCACACAGTGTCGGGCGGGCCTGCGGCGGCAGAGGCCGGCGTGACGTTGCAGCAGCCCGAGGCGCTCGCTCCGTGCGCTTTCTCGGGAAAGCCGTCCCCGGGTTCCGGGACCCCGGCAGTGGCGGGGTGCACAGGCCCCCCGGAAGGTGGGGCGGACAGTGACCCGCGCTCACACACAGGCCCCGCAGCGGCGGCGGCAGCAGCAGCCCCAGCGTCCCACGCCCGTCTCCGAGGTCCGCGCCTGTCTCCGGCGCTTCCCCAAGCAGCCCTCTTAATGCCCTCTCCTCGCGCACCAGGAAACAAAAGGGAAAAAAGTCTCTTGCCTCTTCGGCAGCTCCAGACCCTTTCCCCGGACTCCCTCCGGGCTAGCCGTGGTGCACTAACCCCTTCAGGCTCTCTTCCTGCCGCCAGCCCCAGTCCTCTCCCTGCACTCCGACTGAAAGCTGATACCCGAGCCTCAGCTCCCAGCCCCGCCCGCCCCGGCGGCCGAGCAGACAAGCCTCTCGGGCTGGTGTGTGCCTGAGGGCACCGATCCTCTGTGCCGGAATCTCTCCGCTTTGCCCTCCACACCCCTGTTGTTGTGCTCTCCTCCGCTACTCCGAAGCTTTCCCCCTCCGCCACCTGCAGTCTCCGCCCGCGAAGGGGCTTGTAGTGTGTGGAAACCTTTCCTCCTTCACGGCTCCCTCCCACTGGTGCAGGTCCCGTCCCTATCTTATTGTCTCTGTTTATTCTTTTTTTCTTTTGCCCTACCCAGGTACGTGGGGAGTTTCTTGCCTTTTGGGGGGGTCTGAGGTCTTCTGTCAGCGTTCAGTAGGTGTTCTGCAGTTGTTCCACGTGTAGATGAATTTCTGATGTATCTGTGGGGAGGAAGGTGATCTCCGCGTCTTACTCTTCCGCCATCTTCCTCCGGGGTCCCAAATAGAATTTCGTTTACTCTAGCAATCTCACTTGTAGAAATCTTTCCCTGAAGACAATCACAGATATCGAGAGTGGTGAGGGCTCGAGGCGGGCGGAAGGACCAGAGCGTAGGAAGAAGGCCAAAGCAAGGAAAAACACCGCGGGTACACAACGAACACAGCGCCTGCCCCCCCCCCCCCACACACCTGGAGGGAACCACGAATTGGAGTGTGGATTTTTTTAAGGCACGACAGATGTTGCAAAGCATCATGCTTATACAGAAGCATTATAGCTGATAAAGGAATATGATGTATAAAAGAAGACTAAGCACTCATCACTATATTCTGATTTGACAGGAAAACAATGGTCAGAAAAAATGGTAAATGTATAACAAAATATCAGATGATGACAGATTTTATTCACAAAAATAAAATGAAGCCACAACCAAAATAAGATTCTGCGTGGATCATTTGTTATCTAAGCAAGGAAAACCACTCACTGATGTTGAGTTATTTAGCCCCTCCAACCATTAAAAGGAAATTCTATCCTCCCAAAAAGGAATGTCCATTCTTCTCACTAGTATACTTGTATTAATAATTATAACCAATTTTTAGTATTATTATATTTTAAAAATTTATTTCTCAATAAAAATATAGAAATTTGCTTCCTCCATTGTTATATGAGTACAACATAAGTAATATTTTTGATCTGCCTTTTGGACTTCAAAACCCAACATATTTACTCTGACCCTTCACAGCATCTGTTGACACCTCTTCTACCTTTATCCCCTTCAAATATTTCTCTCCACTCAACCAGATGTATCTATTTAAAACACCTACTTGCTTATAATATTTCAAAGGATTCCCACTGCCCTTAGGGCAAAGATCAGCACTCTTAAAATACCTGTATTACTTTTCAATATTCATCTTGTGTCACATTTGCTTAGTGATCTCTCCATTTCAGTCACTAGATTTTCAGTTCTTCTTACCTTGTTCTATATTGTCTCAAGGCATTTGTACATACAATTCCTTTGACATGAACATACTCTTCCCTCTCTTGTTTATTTACTTAGAGTTTGGATCTAAAGTAAATTGTCAGTTCTTTAGAGAAAGCTTCCCTATGTCTAACTTGGTCAGCCCTTATACACAAACACACACACACATTATTTGCTTTTGTAATATGAAAATACCCTTTGAACCTTAAGGGTTTTAAAAATAAATTATTCTTTGAGGCATTTTCACAAATAAGGGTTTAAATTTATGTATTACGTTGTCAAGGCCTTTTATTTATTTTTTTTCTCTCCTGCCTCACTTTTCTTGTAGTAAGTCTTTTTAAGAATCTCTGTTGCTGTTTTTAATGTATTTGCTTTCCAACCTCTTAATTGAGAAGTGAGAATTTCTACATGGTAAACATTTTTTCCAGACTATTCCATAGAGAGGTTATATGTTTTCTTATATACATGTATATCTGCACATGTTTTTGTATATTTACATAATAAAAAATCACTGAACATATCCGACTGGAGAAACATGCCTGGCATCTTTCATTATATATAGCTGTTGAAAGTAAACCATAAGAAATGATCACACCTGTACCTGAAGAAAACTGCGGATCAGCAGTACAGCCCGGAGGTTCTGGAACATCGATGATATTAACGGTCAAAACATGTCTTGAGAGACCTTCAGTATCAATTATTAGTAGAAACCTTCTGGGATCAGTTTCACAATTAAAAATTTTGGTAGATGATTACACCAGAACCTAGTTAAGAGATAATCCATAAATTATAATTACCATAAGCATATAGAAACATATCTTTTGAATTTTGAAAGATTTTAGAATTTCATATTTTAACTCTTCTATTTTATAAAGAACCTAAGTGGGAAATTATGTCATCTACCCAAAGTCACACAATTAACAAGCATGGCATGAATCTTTAATTGAAGGAAAAGAAAAAAGCAGGAGTGTAAGTGTCCCAATTTTTATTTTTTCACTACTTCACAAGGAAAAGATTTAAAACATGAAATGAAATAGCAAACACTAATAGTTGACTTATTTTCTTTTCAAAGTGTTTCACAATTCAGACTTCTATTTTTATTGAACTGCATTTTGCTTTCAAACATTTTCATTGAAAATTATTCCCAAAGATTACAGGGAACATCAGTCCCAGAGATTGTATTGTGATTACAATACGTGCCTATTTTTTGTTAACAGAAAAAAAAAAACCACTTTTTTGTTTGTTTATATCCAACCTCATTAGTTATTATGAGTTTACCAAAAATCATAAAATAGGTTTGGTATAATTTTGATCTGGCACCAAGGTAAACTTTATCAAGAAGATGTCCTTGTTGTCAAAGAAGGCACACTGCCTCTGAGAAGGTATTTTTATATGCTACTAAGTTCAACAGCAACTAATTCCCTTCTGAGCTAGCCTAAGACCTGGGTGTAAAATAATTAGCTGTTTTAACTGAAGACAAGAAAATAAAGTATGGATGAAGGGAAGAAAAACACAGACACTATATTTTAAAATATTTTGTTATAGTGGGCAAGATTATTTCCATTAAATCTGGGCATTTTTAAGAAATTTTCATCATTTTTAACAAAGAATGTCTTTTAAAGTGAATGAAATATTGGGAATATTCTTAGAAAGCCCTGAGTCACTAAGGCTGTTGAATTAGAGGGAGAAATATTATTCTTAATTTGGGGAAAGTCGCTATTATTGATAGGCAACTCTTTAAAAGTATGTACTAACAAATATTAGCTAATGGATTTAATATGCGCAAAAGAATCAGTCCATAACAAATTAATTTCCTTCAAGTTTTTGTATTTTCTTTTTCAATTTTATGGAATAATGAGTCAAGCAAAATTAGATCATAAGAAGAAACAAGAATAACCCAATGCAGAACTTCTTTCAAATTGAAGTAGAGGTTGCATATCCCTTCCAAATAGGACAATAAGTCTCAAAGTGTGGTGGTGGATCAAACCTAGAGGGAATATTAATAGGTTTAACCATTGAGTGGTTGTTTATTATAATGTCTCCTAAGAAGTCTCTTACAGCCATACTAATGGAACTAAAACTTGATTGAATAATTCTGTGATTCTCCCCAATGCCCCTAGCCCAAGAAAGATTTTTTTACCCCTTATTTTGGCATGAAGGATACAAAGGAGAAAGAGTTCCAGTATCAGTATTGACATGTCAAACAATTTGTGGTTCAGTTTAATCAGTTGGATTCATCTAGGGACTGGTTGTTAGACTAGGTTTCAGAGGTTAACCTGTTTTTTATTTTGGAATAGACATGAACACACCTTTGGAATTCAGTCATATGAGTGAACCCAGGCAAAATAGCAGATGAGTCATTCAGCCAACCCACAGAATTATGAGAAACAAAACTCAGTGTTGTTTTAAGCAACTATATTTTTGAGTGATTTATTATGCAGCACCAGAAAATTGAAATAAGAGGCATACAGGCTTAAAGAGTTGGGTGAATAATTAGAAATACCACCAAGAGTCTATTGGTGTAGGAACATTCATAGAGATAAAATCAAGAGGGAAAAAGACTGAATCAGGAATAGGCCTTGTGTCAAGAGATTCAACCAGGGAAATAAAATTGCTGAAGAGTGATGTAAAAATACATAAGAAGAGCATTTTACCAAATGTTGGGATCAGGATGGATACTGAAATTTC
Organism: Mesoplodon densirostris; assembly: GCF_025265405.1. Classification (NCBI taxonomy): domain Eukaryota; kingdom Metazoa; phylum Chordata; class Mammalia; order Artiodactyla; family Ziphiidae; genus Mesoplodon; species Mesoplodon densirostris. Next base: position 10,579,040 of record NC_082669.1, on the reverse strand, counting down.
TTCTTGGAGGGAATTATTTCTTAACTAATGCCTGAAAGATGTGAAGGGGTTGGTCACATGAAAAGGAATAAAGAAGGAAAAGTCATGATATGTGCAAAGGTCCACAGGCAGAAGGTAGTTTTGCCTTAGGAGATGTATATTTTGACTAAAATAAATAGCATGTAATGGAGGGTGGTGCCTTTTGAGTCTGGAGAAATGAACAGGAACCACATCTTAAAGAGATTTGTATGTCAGTTTAAAGAGTTTGGATTTTACTGTGAGGGAATTGGAAGCTGTCAGAGAGTTGTAAGTGGGATGACATTGATAGATGATAAGTGGTAGATAGATAGATATTAAATAATTATAGTGTTCTATTTGTCCTTTAATAACATTACCAAGTCAGTGAAGGGAAAATTGTGGAAGAGGTCTGGAGACAAGAAGACAAATGAGGAGGTAGGTGCAAAAGTCTAGAGGAAAGGTAATGGGGAAGTAACCTGATATAGCGATAATGGGAATGGGATGAATATACCAGAGATTTAAAATCTGTAGGTTTTGGTGATTGGACAGAGGTGGAAGTTGTGGCAAAATGAGTCAATAAGTCATGCCTATCACACAGTTTTTTGAAAGATAGATGGCAACAAATTTATCACACATGAGGGTGTTTTTGATGTCCTGCAATTGGTTGATGATAATTAGGGGGTTGAGGATTCTATACTGCAGTGCTTGGCTCCTTCTGCCCCCTAGGTTAATTTAACACAAAAGTTCAAGTAAAAGTAGATTTGGGGAAAAAAATAACCAGTCCAGATTTGAATAACTAAATTTAATATTAATTGTGTTTCTCTTTCTGACTTACTTCACTCTGTGTGACAGACTCTAGGTCCATCCACCTCACTACAAATAACTCAATTTCATTTCTTTTTATGGCTGAGTAATATTCCATTGTATATATGGGCCACATCTTCTTGTGAATATTTCAATAAAGTAGATGTATTGGTCTGGTGTCTAGTCACAGTGTTTGAGTTTGTGTATATATTTGGCGATCATCAGAACATGTTTTGTAATTGTAGCCAAGAGATAGATAAGATTGCTCGGGTAGAATATGAATAGTATGAAGGAAAGGAAACCTAAATAGCCCTGAAAACACACACACATGGACAGAATAAATAGAGGAAGAAGGTATGTCAGAAAAGCAGAACATAGAGGAAGAGGAGGAGTTGGAGAGGCAGGACGATGACAAGGAGAATCACAGAGATGGGGAAAACCAGTAGAATATAGTGTCATAGGAATCAAAGGATGAGAGTGTTTAAAAAGTATGGAATGTTACTAAATGTTCTAAATGCTAAAGGGAGATTATATGAGATGAGGAACAAAATATGGTATTGTATTTAACATTAAATAAGATTGCTATGTATGGTGACATGTCTTGGTGTTGTGATTTGTCAGTACTTATACTGAACTTTGTTCAAGAATAAGTGGAGTTGCAGGAGTGGAAAAGTGGTGTAGAGAATTCTTTATAGATGTTTGGCCAGTTAGAGGAGAAGTGAGACATTCTATAAAAGGGCAAAAGGAAGACAGTTAAAGGAAAGAGACATCAGTCAGGAGTGAATTTTATTAACATAGGAAAGGCTTAAGAGACTACTGAAAACTTAATAGTTAATGGAAGCAGCAGAAAAGAAGAAAAAATATAAGAAAAAACAGCATAGCAAGATGTCTGAAGCATAGCAAAATGTCTGAAGAGGGTAAAAAATAGAACTCAGAATAAAGTTGAAGGGAATGGAAGTAGATGAAAGAAAGCATACATCTTCCTTTATGACAAGAGAGCAGAAAGAAGGAATAGGTTGCAAAGTACCAACTGTCTACATATAACGACAGAAGGAAATTCCCTCTTCATGGCCTATATTTTTCCTCAAATACATAAGTTGAATTCATCTGATAAGAGGAAAGATTTAGGAGATTTGAGATGAGACTGGAGAAATTTTTAAATAGCCAAGTTGGCAATGAAAGAAAGATTTAACTAGAGAAATTTTGAAGGATTAACAGAAAGTATAATGATACAAGTAAAATTTAGGGTTAATATGCCAGCTCATGTGATTTTCTCTAACAATACTCATTAGCCCAGATGTAGCAGAAAATATCAACTATTGGATTTATCTCATGTTGAGTTTTCCTGGGTAAAAGTTATAGAAGAACAACAAGGCAAGTTATCTGAGGATATTATCACAGAGGGGATGAAAGATGTGTCATAATGCTAGATAGGGAAGTAAAGAGAAGAGGTGAATAACTGAGAGAAAATCAACCAGCGGATGTGTAACCCTGATGATGTTGACAAAACAGTATAGTAGTAGGGATAACTGAGTAAAAGAGGTGAAAAGAATGTAGGAGCGAGATGTCTGGGATTGAGTGCAGAAGTGGAATTATCCTAGATGCTAATGTAGTCCTGGCTGTGGCCACAGGAGTGTGTGGATGGAAGTAAATTTTAAAGTCACAAGAATTTAGGTACCAGGATTTACACTAGATAATGTAGAGGAACTGAGCTTGTGGGGTGCTGGATGGGCCATAATGTGAATATTGAAGTAACCTAAGAGATGGTGGCAGGACTTGATATCGGGAGATACACTGAGTGATATATTCAAGTCCCCAGGGCTTAAGGAAGCATGATTAGTATATTTGGTAAGGAGCCAAATATCCTGAGCTCCAAATGAGCAAGGGAAGTTTCTAAAGAGAACTGGAGTAAGGGTCAGGGATTGGCTTGGGGAGTGGGAAGAATGCTGACTCCCCACTTCCTGACCCAGGGATATGAGATGTGTGGGTGAATGAGTAACATCAGCTTGAGGCATGCTGTGGTTGTCCCACAAGACAATACATTTCAGTTAAAGCAAGAGGTAGAGAAATGTCACAAAAGAAATTTTAAAAGAGATTTATTTATTTGTTTGCCACATAATGGGGATTTCACAATCCATAATTGAAAGGTGTGAGAATGCAAGAAGAGTGTGAGGTTAGATTAGGGGAGAGGAAACCTGGAGCAGTATGGAGATGAGAATAGAAAAAAGAAAAGAGGATAAACACATATTTGCACGAGCTTTCATCCTAGGCGATTACCAAGGATAACAGGGATATGAGAAATAGGGAATTTAAGTGGAATTTGTGCTTAACTATAGAAATCATAACCTGAGTCAAGAGTATCCTGGTAAGAAAATAAATGGACCCTATTTCAGAGGAATTCAGAAATATCATTTGTATCTGTGATTGACCCTGATTCAGTTATGATTTTGAAAACAAAGTTTTTTTTGAACTTGAGTTTTAACTGAGAGACACTGCTCCACTTTTTCTTTGAACTTACTGAGGACCTACTGTGCAAGCCACCTGCTGAGGCACAGGGTGCTATGGGGAACACAGCACAGCACATATTCCCTGCCTTAAGTGAATAATTTATTAATTCTGTTTTTTCAGAAACTTTTCTATTCATTTAGCCAGAATTTTTAAAATTATTTTTCTTGAAATTAATACAAAAACATGTATTCTGGATCATCTTTCTTATTACTCAAAGAACACTTTTTTCTCTGAAAAGTATGGGGTGACTCTCATGCCAAATTAATAAACAAAAATTTTTATTTTTTCAGGAAACATTTGTGGCAACACTGGGATTGTGAGGCAGGGTAGTAATGAGAAGCTTCTGCAAGAAATCTAATGTAACACTTAGGTCTAATTACTTTTCTTTAAACTCTGAGTCTTAAAAATAATGTCTAAAATAAATAAATAATATAAATGCTAAAATTCATTTACTTGTGTCGATGATAAAATCCTTTGTTTTACTCAGAAAGCGACAGACATCTGCTTTTCCAGCTACATCGCTGTCATAAGCTCTACTCAGTTGTGTCCCAGGAAGTGTGTTTTCAGGAAAATTCACTGGGTTAAAAAAGATCTGAATCTTTTGCTGCGATGTGTGAAAACACTGAAGAGAAAACAGACTTTTAACTAAAACTAAATTAAACTATTAAAACGAACAAATTTATCAATAATTATTTCGTGTGTTTGTCCCTATAAATTACATTCACAAGTAAAATTGTAATTTTGAAAAAAAGTTTAAAACTAAGTCATTTTTTTTCCTTTTAACTCACATTTCAGTATTGTTCTGTGTTGTGCTGTGCAGAACAAACTTAAAGAACAAGTTGAGATCCCAGCTTTACTACAACTTATTTCAGTCCTTTCATTAACAGCTATAATGTAGAATGGTTATTTCAGTTAAAAGCCAGTTTCGTTAATTCTCTTCTTTAGCTTACTGATCATTTCCATCAAATCAGTTTGCACATTTGAATAAGCTATATTTTTCATTTAAAAGTTTGCTGTATTGTATTTTTAAATGCTAGTTGAAAAAATCAGTGAAACATCCTTTCTGCATTAATTTATTTATTTATTTTCATTGCTTTTCTTTTTATTAGAAAAAAAGAGGCTCTGTTTTTGGTTAAGTTGTGACTCATTGTAAATTGTGTTATGCTGCACCTCCAGAGCAAAAATCAGAAATTGGCATATCCTGTAACTCACTCCCAGAGTATGTAGTGTGACTAAAAGTCAATATAAATAATATTTAAAATAGCCCAATATTAAAACAATAGTCAAATTAAGTATTTTATGTAACATTTTGTTGTATAATAGAGTTTTTTTATAAAACAAATTAATAAAAGAGGGCCTAAAGGTAAAAAATAATGCCAAAAGTAGAGCCTTGTTTGAAATAATCCAACATTGTCCTGAGTTTTTCTTCTTTATTTAAATACACACACACAAGAAGAGACAAAGTGAGAATCAGAGAATAAGAGAAAATAATATTCAATGATTTAAAAGGATCTCAGCAGGGATTCAAATTCCTTATAACACTTAACCTTAAATATCTTAAAAGCTAAGGAAACATCAAAAGTTAAACAAACCTGTGCATATTAATAAAATCTTGAAGATGTTCATATCTAGACCAACTTCCCTAAAGCCCATAGCAATGCCTACTAATAAATGCATGGCTTTGAGTATTTATACAAATTCAATCTTTACTCAAATTTAAGCCAACAGGTCAAATTGTTACTCAGTGTTGAAACCAATCATTTTCTTCTGTTTGAGTGATTATGCACATAGGTCATATCTCTACTTCTGTGTCTGTCTCCTGTGTATATCTGGTGAGAAGATTATCAGCAAAGCCAGGATCATTGTGTAACATCAATTTAAATTATAAGTATTTGGAGTTGAGATGGGGTATCCTATGGAGACTTTTTGGCAAGCAATCCAGGTGATTTGCAATTTAATCCTTGTTTACCTAATAGAAAGTGCTCTATAATAGGATATTTATTTATTTATTATTATTATTATTATTTTTGTGGTACGCAGGCCTCTCACTGATGTGGCCTCTCCCATTGCGGAGCACAGGCTCAGCGGCCATGGCTCACGGGCCCAGCCGCTCCGCGGCATGTGGGATCTTCCCAGACCGGGGCACGAACCTGTGTCCCCTGCATCGGCAGGCGGACTCTCAACCACTGCGCCACCAGGGAAGCCCTAAAGAGTTATTTTTAACATTACTCTGTATATATTTGTTTTTATTTTCTTTCTTTTTTTTTTAAACTTTTCTTTTTTGCGGTACGCGGGCCTCTCACTGCTGTGGCCTCTCCCGCCGCGGAGCACAGGCTCTGGACGCGCAGGCTCAGCAGCCATGGCTCACGGGCCCAGCCACTCCGCGACATGTGGGATCCTCCCAGACCGGGGCACGAACCCTTGTCCCCGGCATCAGCAGGCGGACTCTCAACCACTGCGCCACCAGGGAAGCCCTAAAGAGTTATTTTTAACATTACTCTATATATATTTGTATACCCTAAGACGATTCAGTCAACATGTATTTCTGAGTGCCACCACCAATGCACTTAGTACTCACTTGATGTCTGAGGAGCTCCAGAGGTGAGCAAGAACCATTCTTAGGTTGTTTGTAACCTAACAAAGATAATGGAGGGATAAAAATAACTACAGCATAGCAGAGTGGGTGATAGGTTTCAGTAAAATAGTATCAAAGTTCAGGAGAGAGAAGAGACACTTCCAAAAAGGGGAAAAGAAAGAAAGCTTCAAGGAGGATGTGACTTCTATAAAATGAAGATTTTAAGTACCAAAGTTTTTTGATCTTATCAGTAAAATGTTTTTAGTGGGTGTCTATCAATATATGTACATTTATATATTTATAAACTATTTATATCAAATATGGCATAATATATGCTATAAAATATAAACAAAAATTAGAATAAATTTAAAAGAATGATACATGAAAAAGACTATCACATTGTTATGCATATTGTATTATATTTATTATAAATATTATTGAATGCAAAATGACATGAATATACTACAATAAAATGTTTTTCTCTCTTTCAAGTACAAATAATATGGTACATAGTGCTTTCTATTATTTTATTAATACTATTTCATAATGAGATGAAGAATCTGCTATAGATAAATCACATAATGTTTCTTTAAAAACTTATTAATCATCCAAGAAGTATTTGACATATTAAACTCTTAATTATATTTTATATAATTAGGTATATAATTTTATATAATTTAGGTATATAAATATAATGTTGATTATATTAAATAATACTTATAGTGAGAACAAATGAATATGCTTCATTATTATTGACGGTCCAATTTTTGCATTGTGTAATATATTCATAGCCAGGGTCAAAGGTCAGTTTATATTTAACTCGGTGGTTGTTAAAGATGGAAAAGATGCCATAGATCCCTCACAAATATGTGTAGAACTAAATTGAAGAAGTACATCATTTTGTAGTTAATAAATCATGAACTCATCTTTTAGTTTTATCTTCCAGTGCTCAAAAGTATTGAATATTGACAGCTATAAAATGTTCTTAACCTTTGATGTAAATCTAATTTTATTTCAAACTAATAGGAAAGTATTACATTTTACATTTTTAATCAGTTAGTTTAAAATCTGCTGAGTCTTTTCATGTGGAAGATTCTTAAACTGATTAGAAAATTCTGTTTTCCAGTACAAGTGGGCTGACATAAGAGTTTTTGTAGGTGGCACACTTTCAGTGATTTGAATCATAGAATGGTGGAAACATTTCCAAATGCATCTCTCCATAGCATGAGTTTTTTTCCAAAAGCAGTTGCTTTCTTATTCGTCATTAAATGCCACATTGATCTCTAGGGGACTGATAGAGTACTTTCTATTATTATTATCCTCCACAAAGTACTTGAATATTACAGAAATGGTAAACATATTTGGAAGACTTTTCTTTTTGTAAGGAAAGTTATATAACTCATCCTTAAACTTGACAATTCTTTGAACACTGTGACATTTAATAACAAGTAAACATGTATAGGAAGATGTATTCTCATTATTTTCCTCACCTCTGTATAAAACATTATGATTTTTTTTTTTTTTTTTTTTTTTTTTTTGCGGTATGCGGGCCTCTCACTGTCGCGGCCTCCCCCGCTGCGGAGCACAGGCTCCGGACGCGCAGGCTCCGGACGCGCAGGCTCAGCGGCCATGGCCCACGGGCCCAGCCGCTCCGCGGCATATGGGATCCTCCCAGACCGGGGCACAAACCCGTATCCCCTGCATCGGCAGGCGGACTCTCAACCACTTGCGCCACCAGGGAGGCCCAACATTATGATTTTTAAAGATCTGTTTCCTCACCTCAATCTCCAAAGTAGCCACTTTGATGATTATTTTTTTTCCTTTCTGTCTCAAACTTCTCCATCTCTGCTGCAATAACTTGCTGTGAATAATGAAAGTGAACATATTGATATGTCACATATGATGCTATTTCTATAAGCTAATTCTTGATTCCTTTGTTTATTTTTAATACAAAACAGCCATTTTATCAGAGATTATCATTAGATTTCCCCCCTTTAATTTTATCTTCTTTAGAGTGTTCATTTGTGTGTGTGTGTGAGAGCCCTTTTTCTTTAGTGAATTTTTCCTTTAGTGGTTCAAAAAAAAGTAATTCTTCAAATTTTTTGTTACCAAAATAGAATCTAATAAATACTATAAGCTAAGCATTTTTAAAGCCTGCACTTTTATCCAACTATAGTGCAACAACCTCATACTAAATGGTTAGTTTTAGTAATAGTTTATTTAAAACTTTAACATTTCTCTACATCTATTTCTACTGTATAAATATCAATTATTACCTTAATCAAATGTAGACTTTTGACTTTTGCTATTATGCATTTATTGCCAAATTGGTAAAATTTTGTCAGGCTCCAAATATACTCCTAATTTGCAACATTGCTAAAAATATCACATAATATTGACATTTTGCTAACTCTGATGTCTTCAAGCCACCATGAGCTAATATCTCCAAGAAGAATATGCACTTCAGCTGAAATTCTTTATTAATAATAATACATGCAAATCCACATTGCAACAACTTTTTCTGAATAATATTGAAGGTTTTTGGCTGCCTTATTGGTAGATCAATTTTTAACTCCTAATACCAGCATCAAGCATGCATGTCCAATGTCATTTATTGCTTCCCCTATGTTTTTCTTCACTCTTGTTTCATTGAGTTTAAATTTATTTTTTATTTATTTATTTTATTTTTTATTATTATTTTTTTTTTTGCGGTATGCGGGCCTCTCACTGTTGTGGCCTCCGCCGTTGCGGAGCACAGGCTCCGGACACGCAGGCTCCGGACGCGCAGGCTCAGCGGCCATGGCTCACGGGCCCAGCCACTCCGCGGCATATGGGATCCTCCCAGACCGGGGCACGAACCCGTATCCCCTGCATCGGCAGGCGGACTCTCAACCACTTGCGCCACCAGGGAGGCCCTGAATTTAAATTTATTTTTTAATTAGCAAAGGGAGATTTAGTTTAAACAAGATGATATAATACATAAATTCACTTCAATCATATTTACATGATGTGCAAATGATGCAACATGCTGGATATAAGCAAATATCCCTTGTCTGTACAGTGGGATTCCTACTCTGACCTCCATGTGGCTTGTAAGTGTTTGACATGAGGACCCATAATAATGCCACTGCCTAAATGAATATTAAAACTTAGCTTCTCTTTTATATTTCAGATTTTTTAAGTGTAAATAGAAATTCTAATGTTTCCTTCCAACAGTACAGTAGATTATTTTCCACATTTCCTTATGTGTTAGAATACACTCTGGAGAATGTTACCTTAATTTACTTCATTTATATGAAATATTTCACCATTAATATTTGCTAATTTATTCATTAATTTATGCATTCAAGTAATAAAGGGAAGAAGAAAAGGGGAGAATAAGAAACTGGTGGTGAAGGCAGTATGAACAAAATTATGATGTTGGAAAAAAATATATATATATATATATATTTTTTTTTTTTTTTGCGGTACGCAGGCCTCTCACTGTTGTGGCCTCTCCCGTTGTGGAGCACAGGCTCCAGACGCGCAGGCTCAGCGGCCATGGCTCACGGGCCCAGCCGCTCCGCGGCATGTGGGATCTTCCCAGACTGGGGCACGAACCCGTGTCCCCTGCATCGGCAGGCGGACTCTCAACCACTGTGCCACCAGGGAAGCCCTGGAAAAATATTTTTGTAAAATGAAATACACAGCAGTTTCTCATTATTCACTTTTGAGTTAGGCTATGACATGAGTACAAATGCATTTTAGAAAGATTCATATGAAGGGACACTAAGGGTTGACTAGCAAGGTGAGAAAGTGGAGGGTACAGTGGTAAAAAAGACTTTTCTAGCTTTCTATATGAGAGGTAAGGAGTACCCAAAATAAGTTGTTGTCAGGAATATAGAAAAATACTCATACTTTATACTTATAGAATAATCTCTGGTATGTGGAATATATATATTATAAACAATCATATATGTACACACATATATGGATAGGTAATTTAAAAGTAATAGAAGGATATTTATTTGATTCACTGTAATTCATATGAAAATCAAAATGTTTTATTTCTTTGTAAAAAAAAAAAAAAACTTATCCAGATTAGTTTGAACAGTGCTTGCTCTCTTCTCATCATGTAATTTGAGATATAGAACAAGGATCATTTCTGTGCCATGGCAAGTTGTCCTATTTCTTTCTAGGCTGGATGAGCTTCCCATATTTTATCATTTGCACTTTCAACGTGGTTACATGTCTTTGAGATTTCCTTTAATGAGAAGTTTTTGACGATGTCACTACCTCTGGGACAGCTTCATCCTTTTTATCATAACCATTTTCTTCATTTTCATTGATAAGTCACCTTCACTGTGTTCCTCTGGCTGCATATCTGGAGTTTCTCAAATGGTGGCAGTGTCAACATTCCCACAATCCTCTGTTTCTTATATTAACTCCATTTGTGTTTGATTGGAATCCTGCAAAGTTATTTGCACAATGTGGTAAATATTTCTGCCATACTGCATGCATATTATTTGCTATTCCTTCTTTCCTGATGCTCTCATGATTTTATGTGCATGCTTTATGTTATATTTCATCCAAAAATCAGCTAAGGAAATTGTGTGATCTTCAGTTTTTGTGTCAATAGCCCGCCTGAAAAACAATCTAAGGTTATAGGCTTTACAAATTGAAATGATTTCTTGATCTATTGATTGGAAAAATTAAATTGTGTTTGGTGGTAAAAAGAAAATGTTCACATTTTCGTTCATGACCCTAAGAGAATCAGGATGATGTAGAGCATTATCTGATTAGAAATGCTTTAAAATTTAAATTATTTTGCCAGTAGTGTCTCTCTACCACTGAGAAAAACAAGGGTATATAGGACTCAACCAGTCACAGTGCTAGAAAAATCCTTTGAAGCACATCATCCTTTAATGGTGGCATCAAAATCTACCAAGGTTGGAGAGTTTTCTATATTGGATTAAAAATCAATTCCACACAGCCTTATTAATCATGAAATGAAATCAACAAGCTTCTATATAGCTGTGACAGTGTATTGAACTTGGCTTAGATGACCCAATTAATTTCTAGGAAATGTTTGCATCTCAAGGGTGCCATGGGACTCCAGGTATGTAAGTTAGAAATGGTGGTAGGTTAGATTTAGTCACATATACTCTAGACACAGTTTCCTTTTGTGTGAGATGCTAGGAGACAATTCTCCATGGATTTCTTGCATTTCTATTGGTCTTGTGAACACAGAACCTGACCATCTTTGTTCTAGACTATCTTTAAGGATTTCTGTGTAGGGAACAGTCTTGAAAGATAGAAATAATGTAACTAGAATAAGAGATTAGTTTGTTTATTGTCCAATATAATAAAGTCTCCCTCCAATGCAAAAATCAGGCAGACATAATAACGCTTATAAAAGATTTGAGTTCCCTAAACTCAAAGATCCTCTCTTATAACTCAACCCACTGCATATGCAGGCATCACATGGCCTCTTTGAATCACTCTTTGAAATTCAGGACTTAAGAACCCGTGTGAATACTGACACTCTGGCTTCTGCAGTTCCCTTGAGTAATAATGTACTTTGTCTCTGACCCAAGAGACTTATATCTTCCACCATGAGCAACCATGGTTCTCATAGCAGCAACCATGAAGCTATGGGAAGCAAACCTCTCTGCTTACAAATAAAGCAAAATTTCATACCCTTCACAAGTTCTTGCCATGATAAACCTCAATATATCTTTCTAATCACTCAAACAGATCCAAAGCATAACTAGAGCAAGTTCAAAACTGTAGAAAGAAAATATTTCCTAGGTGTGCTATGCCTTAATGGCAAACTACTAGAGATTCTTATAAAGAGAGGCCGAATTTTCAGGGAAGTAGTATAGCAAAGTACTTGTAATCAAAGGTACCTGATTTCAGTAAAGTTGTTACTTCTATGGATGTTATTTAACCCTCCTACACATCATTTCCCTCATTTATAATAGGTGGGAAGTTATAGTAACTACCTCAGAGCTGTTATGAAGAGTGTTTGAGGTAATGCATGAAAGGCACAAGCACAGTACAGGATATATGAGAAGCACTCAACAAATATTTTATATTGCTTTAGAGTTACTTAGGATACCTCATTAAATAGTTCAAAATCTAGAACAGAATCTTGTGGATCCTCACATCATACACCCCATGGGATTGTGATTTGAATATTTTTGGAAGTAATCTATCCTATTCTGAGTTCTGTTCAACATCAACACTTGCAGTAAGATTCCTCTGTAATGTTATAAACCTTTCCTTAAAGAATTAAAGCATCTTCATACATATATCTACAGGGATCTCTTAAGAACAGATGGTAAATGAGGAAGGTTGCCTGGATGGTACAATTCATCCTCCAACCCACCATCAAATAGTTCTAATTTACAAACCTGATTATGTCAGTTTTCTGCTAAAACATTCTCCTTACAAAAGAGAGGCCAAACAACTTAGCATGCAGTATCTCACATTTTGCACATGTCTCCTTTCCCCTTCTCATGTACCACACATCCAGTAAAATCAAGGCTTCTTCATAGTCTCTTTAATGCCTCCATTTTTACAGATATGATTCTGTGTCCAAAAAAGCCTCTCTCTGATTTATTCCTTGTAAAATCTTACTCATTCTTCAGGAATCAAATCAAACATCATTTCCTCAGTGAAGACATTCATGATTTCCCCAGGATAGTTAGTCACCCAGCCTACTGTCATCTACAAGAGTTCTGGACACACTTTATTATGGCACTTATAACATAGAATGTAAAGATTTGCTTACATGAGTGTTTCCTTATTGTCTAACTCACGTTTGTGTTTCCATTGCTCAGGACAATGAAAGGCGTGTTATTTATCTTTTTGGTCTTTGAATGAATGAATGAACAAAAGACTCTGTGTCTACCATGATATTATGGCTTAAATTCTACTGTGAGAATTTAATTCATTTGAATCTTAAGGATGTATATTCTTACAGAATCTTAAAGTCCAAAACTGTCTGGCAGGCACATCCTGCCAAACACAGTGCTGCCTCGGTCCCTTTGAAATGACCATTCTCTCTGCCTGGAACATTCTTCCCCTGGATGTTCACATGTCTTGATCCGTCATCTCCTTCAAGTTTTTGCTCAATTATCACTTTCTTTTTGAAGTTGGTAAACTTCTGATTTAAATAGAAACTCTTCCTTCTTTCCCAGTCTTATTTTCATCTATAGTAATCATCCTTTAAAATACTATGCAGTTGTTTATAATATCTATTGTCAGTTTCCACTCACTGCAATGTAAACTATATGAGGTCAGGGATTATTTTTTTTCTTTTCTTCAAGGAGCCATCTCAATAACTGGAAGAACACTAGGCTTAAGGATTATTTGAAATAATTACTATAAGGGGAAAACTATGGACAAGAGTTTCTCATTGAGTTCTTTCTGAATTCAACATCTTATAAAACTGATTCAGAGAAAAGTTCAATGATTTGATTTATGATATTGAAATGAACTTTAGAATGCCTCCAGTACAGATTTCACAGTTCCTCCCGGGACCTGGATAGACAGATAGATAGATAGATATAAATTTATATGCTTATATAATGTTTTTTTCCTCTCAATGATTATGTTAGACAACTCCTTCTAAAATATAGTTTACTGTGTGAAAAAACTATAGTTTTTTTTTTAAAGCATCTTTGAAATTCAAGAACTAAAATAAGCAACAGAAGGGCAGGCTAAAAACAATCAATTGATTTGTGAGTTTTGGCTAAGCAGGGAAGAACAGAGGGTAGTGCGGGGAGAAAAGAAGAGGGCTGGTCTGTTTGTTAATCATCCTGTTGAGTCACTGGTTGCGTGTCTGAAAAATACAGATCTTTTGTAACTCAAGGTCTTTTGAACCAAAGGCTTAAGTAACCCTTGGAGGAAATGAGAGTTTATAATTGCTTTCTCATATATTATTTAATCCTATAACTGGAAAAATCCCATTAATACATGAATTCCCTCATATAGGATTTCAAACTAACAGATAAAAATTTTACACAGTAGTAGTATTTTTCAGGTTGATCTGTTTATTTAGTATTATACAATTTATTTCATTAAGACTAAAAATCATTCAGGTATTTGTCTATTATTTGGTTGGTTGGTGGGTTTCTAATTACCTTCTTTTCTGAAATCTCCCAAAAATCTTCAAAGAGCCTAAATTTTTTTAAATAAATTGCTAATTTACCCCGATAGAAAAGGTACACAGTTAAAAGGCACTCTGGCTTTTTTGTTTGTTTAAATTTATTTATTTTATTTAGTTTATTTTTGGCTGCATTGGGTCTTCGTTGCTGCTCTCGGGCTTTCTCTAGTTGCGGCGAGGGGGATGCTACTCTTCCTTGCGGTGCACGGGCTTCAGTAGTTGTGACTCGTGGGCTCAGTAGTTGTGGCTCATGGGTTCTAGAGCACAGGCTCAGTAGCTGTGGTGCACGGGCTTAGTTCCTCCCTGGCATGTGGGATCTTCCCGGCCCAGGGCTCGAACCCCTTTACCCCTTCATTGGCAGGCGATGCTTAACCACTGCAAAAGGCACTCTGTTTTTGGCTTTGTTTTTCCTGAATACAATGTTTATGATGACAAATAGAGAATGAAGAGAAAAAAAAATCAAGGACAAATTTTTCTCTTTTGCTTCCATAAAATATTCCTTTGCAAGTTTCATTGTTTATGTAGTTTGGAGAAGTAGTCAGGCCTTGAAGTCTTAAAATTATCAACCAGTATATGGGTCATGCCTAGTCAATCTGTCACAAAATGAAAGCTGGAAAATATTTTGCTGAGATTTAAATAGTCTTAAAGAGTCAAAGTTAATTACACTAATCCCTCTACTTCCTGAAGTTGTGATAACGAAAGAATTTATTCATACACTTATATATATGAACTGAACATATGAAAGCAATCTAAATAGTGATGACTCTAATAGAATAACATGAGGCAATCTTTTCTGGACCTAGAGAGAACATAATATTCACTTCCAGTATTCCCTTTTGCACATAAGGGAACCAAGATCACGAATGGATATGTTGACATTTCACTCCATTCTTGGAGAACTCTATTTGTATACATGGTTTGATGGGGAAGAGAGCTGGAAGTCTGCTTACCACTTAATAACTCTCTTATTTATAATTTGTCCAAACCCCTCACTTTTCTTCTCTTTAAAATGAAGACAACGTTTTCCTCACAGGCTTTAAAAATTATTATTATATATATGGCATATGTATGACATCTATGACATTTCTTGGCTCATAGAGGTATTCATATCCATAACCTTTCTCTTTATCCTCCACTCATCATCCCAAATTTGTTCTCTGGAGCTAAACAAGCCTCATTGCAATTCTTATTGTTTCATGAATTTGAAAAGGAATATTGGTATTTTCCTCAATTATTCAATGGTCCTATTATCTACTTTAAACATCACTAGTCCTGTCATTGTTTTTTAGGTGATATTATCTCAAGTGTTCTCCAAAATGTAGTTATTTTTTCCAAAGGCATGTCTGTAAATTTATGAAATGCAGTATTCTGAACTCTATTCAATACCCACAAAGGAAGGTTGATTGGTTCCAAGGTGTATGTTATACTTACATAATAATGGTAAGAAGTGATATTTTATTCTCTACTAACTTTTGTGTGTATTCTTTTATATTTGAGAACAAAATGAGTGTTAATAATTATATCAAAGATACTTTGGTTGGAACCCTAACTGCATAGCCACAAAGCCTACAATATATCCCATAATATCTATTACATTATTTTGGGAAATGCTGAGTTTGTTTAAGTCTCCTGGGTCTTCTTCATAAAATAAGTATACTAATACCCAGGTTGAATTGATTATGGTGTCTGGCACATGGAACACACATTAATTAATAGTGATATTAGCAGGGAATTATTGTGTCATAATTTTAGTTTTTCATCATTATAGAGTGTTTTAATAAGCCACATGTCTTTTAGCTAATTTACCTTTTTCCTGCTTGAAAGGAACTAATCTTGAAATTATAGTTTGGAAATACTCCCTCTCTTCTTTAGCCACAAGAATTTTAAGCTGTAAAGTCTTTTCCTTGAAGTTGAGGAAGCCCATATGTCTAATGTATGGGAGATATCTTTGCTCACACTCATTGTTTTCTGCCTTGGCCATCACAAACACATTTAAATGACATGGTCACTTTTCCCCAGATAGCATTAATGTTACTTAATCCTTGTCCTTTCAGATTTAAATCTAAAACAGCAGCTCTACTAGTCAATCCCTTTACCTTCTTGAGAGAGGAAATAATCTCTAAGACAGAATAAAAATATAATAAGTGCTCATCTTTTAGTAAAATAAAATTTATATTTGCTATATGAATTAGCAAATTCTCATCACAAATAGTTCTTTTCTGTGACTCAGTTTTGTAATCAAATAATATGCTAATGAATATAGTTGTGATGATAACGATCAATGTTCATATTTAGCAATCTTATAAGTGCTGTATCAGGTATTGTTTATTCTCACAAATCTATATTTTTTGGTTTCCACCACTCCCAATAGCATCTTCTGCTCAAGCCATATAGAACTTCTGCAGGTTTTCCCAACTGTACTCTGCTGTTTTAAACCACCTAGCCTTTCTATACTGTTTTTCCCATGCCTTTTCTCCCTGGAAAACTCCCAGTTATCATTAAATATCATCCTCAGATAGAGTTAATCACTCCTTCTATCATTAATGCACTTACAAAGAGGCATTTTAGTTGCTTGTTAGTATGTCTCTAACAAGACATACTTGTTATGAGCACCTCGAAGGCAGAGATAATTTATTTTCATCTTAGTATTGTGTGC
Source organism: Mesoplodon densirostris (assembly GCF_025265405.1). NCBI lineage: Eukaryota > Metazoa > Chordata > Mammalia > Artiodactyla > Ziphiidae > Mesoplodon > Mesoplodon densirostris. The sequence continues at coordinate 10,562,348 of NC_082669.1, read as the reverse complement.
ATTATGCATAGTACAAAATTTGTTGAGTAATGGAATACTGAATGAATGTACAAACTGAATGAGTGAACCTCTAAATATGTAATGGTTATTAAATCTGGAATACAGCCAACTATGGAGAATGCAGTATCTTTATTTCCCATCCATAAAAATAACTGAGGGTCCAAATGGACCTCATTCAGGCATTGCACATTAGAAACCCACTTTGTTTTTAAAAAAAAATGAGTAAAATGCCAGTAATTAAAAATCTGGAGATTGCACATAAAAAAACCAAATTCCTAACTTCCTTGGAAAATCATAAGATTTGGCAACACACTGTATGCATTCCTTTATGACAACTGTTGGCTCAAGTTAGATGGTAGCTGCCCCCTCTAGTCTGGCACATATAGTCCCTGTCCCTATATTCTTATATACAGATTCTCTCATTCACCACTAGTGCATGAATTTGACCCTGGGATTTGGTCAGTTTTATTAGAGTTTATAAAAACTAGGGATTGTTCTAAATTGAACACCACTGTTCTCAGTAAAAAGGGATAGACATTTTAGAGATGGGAGAAAGAAGGGAGAAATATATAAAGATGAAGCACATATAATAGATAAAACTCTCATGTGAAAGATTTCCTCCCTATACCAGGACGAAAGAAAACTTATCACCAGAGATGGGAAGCCAAGAGAAATCTGTACAAATAGACAATGTTAAAATTACTTTTATCTTCCTTTAGCCTTCCCATATATTTTAGTTATTTTTCTTTTTTCAACCTAGTATATAATATATAAGCACTTGGGTCTATTGGCTTTTTGAGTATTTTCCTTTGGAAGCTTCCATATACATGTAAAAATGTGTATGTTTTTCTCCTGTTGATCTGTTTTATGTCCATTTAATTCCCAGGCCCAGGTGGAGACTCTAAGAAGGTAGAGTAAAATTTTGTCTCCCCTACATATGAGTACACCTCTAACAGCCTTTTCTTCATTTTGCAACAGAACACTGTATAAATTTGACATTGCAAAGGTCTGTCCTGTCTTGTCTTTAAATGTGCAGAGTAGTTTAGATACAGCAGAATCTAGCAGATGATCCACCAGGAGATGGTGGCAGATGTAGCAATAAGTGGTACATGGTGAGTGAAAATAGTGGAACCCAGAAGCCGCTAAGCTGATAAAAGATGGTGTGGCAGTAGTGGATATATTCATGAGTGCCTGTGACACATATTTAGAAGCACACTTGAGGGTTAATTTATAGGTAGTTGATATCCTTTGTGAAAACGAGAGACAAAATCCAGTTAGGCTTATTTTGAAATAGTTTATATGACACCATTCTGACACTTGCATGATATATAATGAAATATAAAATATTGTGTTCTAATATTTAAAGAACTTCCTAACTCTACTCCTGAGGGCAGCAGAGATAACTTTGCATTTACCAAAACCCATGATCTATATTTCCTGCTACACAGCTAGAGGACATTTTGAGCCTTCCTTTCACTAGGTATGGCCAATAAGATGTGGAAAGATGTGTAGTACACAATACCAGGCCTGGCATGTAAAAATATCCACCATAATCCTTTAAACTCTGTCCTATGATTAGATAGGAAAAACCTTCAGTTGTCTTTGAGCCTTACGGATTGGGAGAGCCACATGACTAAAAGAACCTGGATCCCTGAAAGACAATATGGAAAGCTGCCCACCAACCAGAAACATCTGCATTAGGCTTGAGTGAAAAAGAAACTTCTACTGTGTTAAGTCATTGTTATCTGGGGGTTACCTATACTAACAAATAAACCTAGTCAACCAAATAGTCTGAAGTTCTCTCTCTTCACATCTTTTCAGTTGATTACCTCTCTGAGTCAATGTAAAAAAGAAAAAAAAAAAACAACCCAAATTAGCTGAAACCAGAAACCACAAACAGTCTTTGTGCACAAATAAGTAGCTATTTGATCTGTTCCACAACCATCGTTATTTCAGTCTTTGCATTGTCTACCTGAGAACTATCAAAAACACTGTCTGTCATATTCTCTTCCTCGTCTAGAAGAAACAAGACATGTTCAAACTTCCATGGCCATTCCAGTAGTACTGTTGAAAAAATCACTGCACACTCACAAATCTGTACTTCCCTTCCTAAAATAGGGTGTTGACCTCAAACGAAAACAGTTTGAAGCTACATCTACATGGGTGACCATGTGTGGCATAAAATAGATTTTCCAGCATGTGTTTATTTGGCAATGACTTAAAAGTACAACCAGATGTTTTTATGGAGAACAGCTCTTTTAGCCACAAATGTTTCCAATTTAAATACGTTTGTTTTGACTCTATTTTGCTGCAGATGGAAAACATCCATTTTCTTTCTTTCTAGTGGGGATAGACAGTGAACGTTGGCAAATCTCATAGAGAATGATTACCAGTGTAGACAAAACTTCAGTGAAAGCTTTCATTTTCCATAAGGAGAATTTTTAAAAGACAATTTTGCATTTTAAATAGGAAGGCTCTTTTAAGACCATTTTTCCCCCTCTAATTTGTACCATAAGTCTTAAACATCTGTATGTGTTTGATCCAAAGGGAACTACCTTACTTCTAAGTGATAAGTCAGATGGATCTATTCAGAATGACAGCATAGCTTCTGGGTGTGCCATCAGTAGCTACTGCATACAGATATTACAGAATGTCTTATCAAAATGTGTGTTATGTAGAAACTTTTTATCAAACTTATTTGCAATTGGCAGGTTGAAAAGTAAAAGGAATTTTAAATATCATATAAGAATAACAAAAGTTTTTCTTATTTTTGCAAGAACGGACTACTGTGTACGTGACAGAGTATAAAATGATCTTGGCAAGATTATAGTTTTCTGTTTTAAGAACCTCATTTTATTTTAAGTCATAAAATATAATACTTTCTTTAACCAAATTATTCTTAACATTTGCTCTTATAGTTTAACCTGTGATATGTGAGGAGCTTGTTGAAAGACAAGAAGATGTTTTAAAATTGTATTCCCTATCTTAGGTATTTAAATGAGTAAAAAAAAGTCCAAATATTGTTTTAAGTAGCAAAATTGTAATTATTATATATCCATTGAAAGAGTGCAATCTCTATCATCCAGAATATACTTCCATAGACTGAGCACTGTGATATACAAATGTTATTTTTAAAAATAAAGCTTTAAAAAGGAGATTACAATACTAAAATGAATATTGACTTTTATATTAGTCATTAGATTGATACAAAAACCATTGTTTCTTCCCCCACATCTTTCCACTTTCAAGTGTTTTCATTTAAGGTATCATTCTTTGTGGAAAGTATTCATATCTATGTTATATAGATTTTTCTTCCAGGTAGCATTAATCTCTATTTGTTAGGTATCTTTTGATTATTCTCTTCTGTCACTGACTCTCCAATAAAATTTCAGTTATTCAAATAAAGGTCATGTTCCTAAAAAAAATACTCTTCATCCTATGTTAATTACTTAAGTTTTTGCCACATGATCACTTGGCATAATTGCAAGATATTGGTCTCAAGAATGGCTACATGTTGGGGAAAATCTGGGGTTCTCCTAGAATTCAGTTAAGGAAAAGAACACTGAGATCTTGGCCCTGTTCCAAAACCTCTCCAGTGGCCCTACCAGTTTGATATCACTGGGAAAAAAATTCATTTTTCCAGATCACAAGGCTAGGCAAGGCCCGAAGAGTGTGGAATAGTCATAGATTGTTTAAATGACCCATTGGAATTGGCTGTTGGCTGGGAAAAGTATGAATAAAAGGCAATTTTTAGCAGCAGAGTAAAATGTATGTTCAAAAATATTTTTGTGTTATCTGGAAAAGGAAAAGCAACACCCATCTATTTATATTTTTCCTTAATAGCACTATTCTGTTTTCTTTGCAAATTAAGTTATAAATAGAAAATATGACCACTTTACTATTACCTCAATCTGACATAATATATATGATGGGAATTTTAATGGGAGATTAAAAGAGAAGAATATCTCTTTGTTTCACTCAAACTAAATAGATGATTTTATACTACATTTAATTAAGACATCCTACCTCTGTATTTTTCTGGAAAATTTACTATTTTAATGTTATAAAAGCACTCTTGGTTAGGAACATTGTTTATTATTATATCTTTTTTTTTAATACATTTATTTATTTATTTTTAGCTGCGTTGAGTCTTTGTTGCTGCGTGCGGGCTTTCTCTAGTTGCAGTGAGCGGGAGCTACTGTTCGTTGTGGTTCGCGGGCTTCTCTCTGCGGTGGCTTCTCTTGTTGTGGAGCATGGGCTCTAGGTGCACGGGTTTCAGTAGTTGTGGCTCGCAGGCTCTAGAGCGCAGGATGAGTAGTTGTGGTGCACGGGCTTAGTTGCTCCACAGCATGTGGGATCATCCCAGACCAGGGCTCAAACCCACGTCCCGTGCATTGGCAGGCAGATTCTTAACCACTCTACCACCAGCGAACCCCTTATTCCTTCTTTTTAATCTGTTGATAACTGCTGGAATATCTGTCTTGGGTTCAAGCATAGTTTGTGTTTGTTTTATGATAAGATGACTTAATACCTTTGTCTATTTAAAAATATTGTTCAGAATATTCTTTGTCTAAAATTTCATATACATTGGCATATAAATTTTTATAATATCCTTGGCTTATCTTTTTTCCAGTTTTATTGACATAACATCGTGTAAGGTATACAATGTGTTGATTTGATACACTGATATATTACAAGCTGATTACCTCTATGGAGTCAGCTAAGACCTCCATCAGCTCACCTAATACTATTTCTTTCGTGTGGTGAGAAACTTAAGATTTACTGTCTTAGCAACTTTCAAGTATCTAATACAGTTTAGTTATCTATAATCCACATGGTGTACATTAAATCCCCAGACCTTATTCATTTTATAACTGGAAGTTTGTACTCTTTGACCAACACCTCCCATTTCCCCCAACCTTCAGCCCCTGGTAACCACCATTCTACTTTCTGTTTCTACACGTTCAACTTGTACAAGTTATAAGTGAGGTCATATCTCTTCTTTCTCTGTCTGACTTATTTCATTTAGCATAATACCCTCCAGGTCCATACGTGTTGTCCCAAATGATACAATTTCCTTTTTTGTGTGTGGCTGAATATTCCAGTATATATATATATATATATATATATATATATATATATATATATATATATCTTCTTTATTCATTCATTCATTAATGGACACTTAGATTCTTTCCATATGTTGGCTATTGTGAATAATGTGCAATGAACATGGGAGTGCATATATCTTTTCGTGATCTTGATTTCCTTTCTTTGGATATATATCCAGAAGTGGGATAGCTGAACTATATGGTAGTTTTATTTTTGCTTTTTGAGAAACCTCCATGGGGCTTTCTATAGAAGCTGCACCGATTTACATTCCCAGTAACAGTCCACAGTGTTCCCTTTTCTCCACATTCTTGCCAACACTTAGGCCTTTTCTTTTTGGTGATAGGCATTCTAATGGGTGTGAGGTGATATCTCATTGTGGCTTTAATTTGCATTTTCCTGATGATTATTGGTATTGACCATGTTTTCATCTACTTGTTAACTATTTGGGTGTCTTCTTTAGAAAAATATCTATTCAGTTCTTCTTACCATTTTTAAATCACATTATTTTATTTTAGTTTTTGAGATTGAGTTGTATGAATTCTTTGGATATTTTGATATAACCCCTTATCAAATACAGGATTTGAAATATTTTTTCCCATTCAGTAGGATGTCTTTTCATTTTATTTATTATTTCTTTTGCTGTCAGAGCTTTATAATTTGATGTAGTTCCACCTAATTGATTTTTGCTTGTTGCTTGTGCATCATATCCAAAATATTATTGCCAAGACTAATGTTAAGGAGCTTTTGCCCTAAGTTTTCTTCAAGGAGTTTATGGTTTAAGTTTTTAGTTTTCAGTCTTTAATTCATTTGGAGTTAATTGTTGTGAGTAGTGTAAGATAGAGGTCTAATTTCATTGTCTTTAATGTGGTTATCCAATTTTAATTTATTGAAGAGACTATCTTTTTAACATTGAGTATTCTTGGTTCCCTTGTCAAATATTAGTTGATCGTATATGCATGGATTTATTTCTGGGCTCTCAATTCTGTTCCACTGGTTTATGTGTCTGTTTTTAATGCCAGTATCCTGTTGTTTTGATTACTGTAACTTTGTAATATTGTTTAAAATAAGGAAGTGTGATACCTCCAGCTTTATTCTTTTTCTCAGGATTGCTTTGGCTATTCGGAGCTTTTTGTGGCTATGTACAAATCTTAAGATTTTTTTTATATATATTTCTGTGAAATATGCCATTAGAATTTGATAGGAATTACACTGAACCTGTAGATGACTTTGGATAGCATGGACCTTTTAACAATATCAATTCTTCTAATCCATGAACCCAGGATATGTTACCATTTGTGTCTTCTTCAGTTTCTTTCATCAAAGTATTGTAGTTTTAGGTGTACAGATAATTCACCTACTTGGTTAAATCATCTTAAGTATCTTTTTAAACTATTGTGAATGAGATTTTTTTCAAATAGTTCATCATTAGTGTATAGAAATGCAGCTGGTTTCTGTATGTCAATTATTTATCCTATAACTACTGAATTTATTGATTAGCTCTAACAGGTTTTTTTTGTGGCATGTTTAGGATATTCTATATAAAAGATCAAAAGATTTTTCTAGTTCCTTTAGGTGTAAAGTTAGCTTGTTTATTTGAGATCTTTATTTGTATTAATGTATATATTTGTTGCTATAAACTTCTAGGGGAACTACTTTTTCAGCATTCCACAGTTTTTTGGCCTTTCTGTTTTCATTTGTTTAAAGATTTTTTAAATTTCCATTTGAGTTCTTCTTTGACCCATTGGTTGATCAGGAGTGTGTTGTTTAATGTCTACATATTTGTGAAATTTTCAGCTTTCCTTCTGTTATTGATTTCTAGTTTCATACCACTGTGGTTGGATAAGATACTTGGTGTGATTTCAATCTTCTTAAATTTGCTAAGACTTGTTTTATGACTTCTCATATGATCTATCCTAGAGAATGTTCCATGTGGACTTGAGAAGAATGTGTATTCTGTTGCTGCTGGATGGACTGTTCTATTTATATCTGTTAGGTCCATTTGGTCTAAAGTATCGTTCAAGTCCAAAGTCTCTTTGTTGATTGATCATCTGTCTGGTTGATCTACCCATTGTTGAAAGTGGAATACTGAAGTCCTCTACTATTATTGTATTGTCAATATCTCCCTTCAGATCTGTTAGTATTTTCTTAATAAATTTAGGTGCTCTGATGTTGGGTGCATATACACTTATGATTATTATATCTTCTTGATAAATTGATCATTATATAATAACCGTTGTCTCTTGTTACTATTTTTGGTTTAGAGTCTATTTTGTCTAATGTAAGTATAGCTCCCCATGCACTGTTTTTGTTTCCATTGCATGGAATATCTTTTTCTATCGCCTCACTTTGAGGCTATGTGTGTCTTTAGGCTGAAGTAAGTCTCCTGTAGGTAGAATATAGTTGGATCTTTTTATTTTTATTACTATTCATCCAGGCACTCTATACCTTTGATTGGAGAATTCAATCCATTTACACTTAGAGTAATTATTTATATTTAAAGACTTACTAATTCTATCTTATTGTTTTCTGATTGTTTTATACTTTTTTTCTTTCTTCCTCTTGTGTGCCTTCCTTTGTGAATTGATGATTTTCTGTAATGATATGATTTGATTCCCCTCTCTTTATCTTTTGTGAATCTACTATAGATTTTAGTTTGGTGATTATCATGAGGCTTACAAAAAGCATTTTATAGATACAATGGTCTATTTTACATGAATAACAACTTAACTTCGGTCACACAAAAGCTCTACCCCTTTACACCTATCCCATTTTAGGTTTTTTTTTGCGGTACGCGGGCCTCTCACTGTTGTGGCCTCTCCCGTTGCGGAGCACAGGCTCCGGACGCACAGGCTCAGTGGCCGTGGCTCATGGGCCCAGCCGCTCTGCGGCATGTGGGATCCTCCTGGACCGGGGCATGAACCCGTGTCCCCTGCATCAGCAGGCAGACTCTCAACCACTGCGCCACCAGGGAAGCCCCCCTTTTATGTTTTGATGTCACAATTTACCTCTTTTTATATTGTGTATTTATTAACAAATTATTGTAGCTATAATTGTTTTAATAGTTTTGGGACTTATAAAGTTAGTCTCCTGTGAATTAAATTTTTCTTAGAATGTTCACTTTACTGTATTTCATGTGCACTTAAGAATAAATTGGGATAGATTATAGGGTTTCTGAATCTATTTATATAACTCTCACTTATTCTGAAAACTATATTTGTGCCTTTCTAAATCAGAAATTCAAGAAGATCTAGTTGATACTTTATACTTACAAATGTAGTCAGAGTGTAGGTAAATGGTACTTTAATGATTATCTGCATTACAATAATCTCCAAAGAACACAGATGTTGAAAGTCAATCTTCCATGCTCCATGAAAATGAAAATAACTTCATTTTAGGAATTTCCAATAAGAATAAATTCATGACATCATTTTCCTTTATACAAAGTTTAGAAAGCTGTGTTGAAATATATGGTACCAAAAGACTCCAATGATGAATTTGTAAACAATAGTTTCCTTTCATAAATGACCTCATGTACCTATGGGAAACTGCTAGGTTCTACATCTGGTATATGGTGAGTAAGACTGAGCAAACAATTTAGAAGATCTTGATTCAATAAAATTGAGTAACCTTAAGGAAGTTAAAACTTCCTATAGCAACTCAATGTTAGTCCACAAATAGCATGGTCCTGTAAAGTCAAAGCACTTGTTTTTAAAATTCATTTAATAAATCTTTAACACAATACATTGAAGTCTATGGGAAATTAAAGTCCCTATTACTTTCAGCACAAAGAATTACTTAAAATTCAATGTAACAGGAGCCACGAACCAAAACATATAAAGTGGTTCCTAAAATAAATGAAGTTGAAACAAAAACTCAAAAGGTTAATTGAGTAGATAAACAATAGACTCTTACTTTATGAGTTATCTATACCTAAATCTGGGCAAATTAAACTTTGGACAAAATAAGGATAAATTAGTAAGACAATCAGCCATTTAGTAGTAATCTTGGCATATTCATCATATATTCTCTTGTATCCTCTACCTCTAAATGGAAACCACAGGAGCTTATATCCTTGAAATTCATATTTGGTCTAGGCTCTTTTTTGCCTTTATTTAACGATTCTCCTTTCTTATCTACCAGCACTTTAGCCTCTTACCTACTTCCAGAAACAAGAATAATAACCATTTAAAAATATATTCTCAAGTTAATGTACATGACATCCTATTTTTGCTTTGTTTTTACATTGGTAAGAATTAGCCAACCATAAACCTGTATCAACTGATACGGAATATGATAATTACTAGAATTTAAGGCAAATAGAGAGCTAGATGATAATATGTAATTATATATTGATTTAATATGAAAATCATAAAATCTTGACATTAGGCTTGGAGGTTAATTAGAAGTTAATGCAGGTAGTATTCTCTCTATATGCAAATAATCCAGGTGACTCAGGACTCCAAGAGTGAGTTATCTAAGAAACAAGGTGCCTGATCTTTTATAACAGCCTCAAAAGTCAACAGTATTACTTCTGTCATGCTCTATTGGCTAAAACAGTCATAGCCCATTCAAGATTCAATTTCCTTATGGAAGAAATATCAAAGAATTTGCTCTCTTCTTTTAAACTTATGCCAGTATGCCTCTTACCATAAATTATTTATATACCTCCCATAAGCAAATGCACTAAATTCCTTCCAAGAACTTCCAAAAATTTTATCCAATGGCCATATAAGATCAAGACCATGGTCATGAATGCCATCATTTAAATCAGATCCAAATACAGATGAAGTTCCTAAGTTGTAATTCTTTAGTTACAGTTCATCTTGATCAGCCCCTGCCTCCTATCATTACTACCACATCCAATATTCTTTGGTGAGACAGCATAGGTGTATTAGCCATGGTTCTCCAGAGAAACAGAACCAATAGGCGATCTATGTATATCGACTTTGTAATTGGCTCATACAGTTATGGAAGCTGAGGAGTCCCACAATCTGCCACCTGTAAACTAGAGAACCAGAAAAGCCAGTGGTGGGCAGACATACCTCTTTTTTTTTTTTTTTTTTTTTTTTGGTACGCGGACCTCTCACTGTTGTGGTCTCTCCCGTTGTGGAGCACAGGCTCTGGACGCGCAGGCTCAGCGGCCATGGCTCACGGGCCCAGCCGCTCCACAGCATGTGGGATCTTCCCAGACCGGGGCACGAACCTGTGTCCCCTGCATCGGCAGGCGGACTCTCAAACACAGCGCCACCAGGGAAGCCCAGACATACCTCTTTTTATTGCACTTTGCTTTACTGTGCTTTGCAAGTATTACGTTTTTTATAAATTAAAGTTTGTGGCAACCCTCCATCAAGCAAGTCTATTGGCGCCATTTTTCCAACAGCATTATTTTTAAATTAAGGTATATTCATTATTTTTTAGACATAATGCTCTTGCACACTTAATAGAATACATTATAGTGGAAAGTAACTTTTATATGTACTGGGAAACCAGAAAATCTGTGTGACTTGCTTTGTTGCCACATTCGCTTTATTGCAGTGGTCTTGAATCAAACCTACAGTATTTCTGAGGTATGCCTGTAATCCACTACAAGTCTGAATGTCAGAGAATTGTGGGGCCAATAGTGGAAAGTCCTGGTCTGAGTCCAAAAGCCCAAGAACCAGGAGTATTGATGTCCAAAGGTAGGGGGAGATGGATATCTCAGCTAAAATCCTTCCTCCATCTTTCTGTTCTATGCAGACCCTCAACAGATTAGATCAGCCCCCAGGGCTTTGGTGAAGGCACTTTCTTTACTCAGTCTACTAATTTGGATGCTAATGTCTTCCAGAGACACCCTCACAGACACACTCAAAAATAATGTTTTACTAGCTATGTGGGCATTCCTAAGCTGACACATAAAATTGACCATAATAAAATCACCTCAACAGACATTATTTTCAAAACTAAATCTTAAAGTAGATCTTAAAAGTTATCATCACAAGAAAAAAAAAATGTAACAATGTTTGATGATGAATGTTAACTAGACTTATTGTGTTGATCATTTTGTAATATATACACATCAAATAATTATTTTTTACATTTGAAACTAATATAATGTTATACATAAATTATATCTCAAAAAAATAGAGGAAAAGAGAAGGTACACAACAGTTATTTGTCCATAGCAGTTTTATAAACCAGGCACCCCCACAAGCCAGTTACTTAATTAGGGCTTAGTCTTCTTTCCTGAAAATAATTCTCTGCACCGTGTGGCTCTACTTTGTTCATGTTCACATTTGAGTTTATTGCTCACAGTAGTGTAAGCATATAAAGAACACTTTTTCTTTTGTATCGTATTTATCCCCTTCAGTGCAGACTGGTATGATTCCTTTAAAAACATTATCTCTTTAATGCATAATTTGTAATTCAATTCCTTAGACAAAAGTCATCACTACAAATATCTTCCACTTAAGCCTTTCACTACTTTAGGTTCCACAACTTTGAGACTGCTGTATGAAAAACCCTAAAGAGTCTTACAACTCTTACTATCTAACAGTATCTGCAAGGCCTAAGCATAAGATCCTTAGAAAACCTTATGTGTTTCTGAAACATCTATGAGAAAGCACTTTAAATCCCTCTGAGACCTCAACAAAGAATTTTTCTCTCAAACTTTGCCTTCATTTACACCCTGAGGCCATGTTTTTTGGGCAGCATTCCAGATTTGATCTTTTTCCTGAGGTCTTTCTTACTTTGAGATCCTTTTGCAGGCTAGAAAGACTGTCAAAGATAAAAATTCATTTTTCTAGAGCTTCCAGTAACATTTTCCTCAGTTTCTTTCAATCTTGCATAAACAAGCTCTTCAAGGACTGACAGGCTTTCATATATTTGGTCCCCAAACCAGAATGTCATAGATTTTTTTATGAAACTCCCCAGATTTTTGGTTCCACTCCCAAATTATGTTCTGGTTTTCTACTTTTTAAAATAACAAGTCACCAAATCTTAATAACAAAACACAATCATTTTATTTTGCTTATGGTATTATGGGTCAAGATTTAAAACAGAGCAGGGTGAGGATAGCTTGCCTCTGAATCACAATATTTCAAATCTCAGCGGGAAAGGCCAGAACAACAGGGAGTAACTCAAATGATGAGATTGGAATGATCTGGAGGCTTCTTCACTCGTATGTCTGGCACCTGGGCTGAAAGGACTCAATGCATAGGCTGATTTGAAATTATGGAACAAAACAGCTACACAGCCTTCTTCATTTGGTTTGGCTTACTCATTTCATGGAATTTTTAGTGTAGTTAGACTTCTTATGTGATGACATGCTTCTAAGAGTGAGTGTTCCAGCAAAAGGTGAAAACCATGTAGTCTTTTATTACCTAACTTGGAAAGTCACATAGAGTTAACTTCTGTTATATTCTTGTGGATGAAGTAGTCACAAGCATAGACAGACACACCAAGAAAAGTTAGAATCCACCTCTCCATGGGGGAAATATCAAAAAATGTGGGACCATGTTCTAACACTTATATTATTATACTATAATAATATATAAATAATAAGCAAATAATAATGACTTTTATGTTTGTGATATGGAATAAATATTTTAAAGGATCTATATATTTATTCTGTATTTATTTGCTTCATATATTTATTTTTTTTAACTCCAATATAGATTTCTTATATAAATATCCATTTTAAGATGGGTATTTATTTAGTATATATTTGGTTTGAATGGGTTATGAAATATATTTTCTAGTACTAAATTGATCAAAATGTGAATATCTAGATTAAAGGCAACTGAAATATAATTAGATAGGTTATAAGTTTTATAGACTGGCAAATTTATCAGAAAGCAAATTAACTTAAAAATTCAAAGATTGCAAAACATATTGCCTTTTATTTTAATTAATTTTTCTAATTAATTGAAATATATTTTCTTTCCTCACACTCTCTAACTTATTCAACCATTTCAGTTCTTTTATATTATATTGACAATTGAAAAAATCAGAAATTTAAAATATAAATTTTGGACGAAAGTACCTGGGTGTTTCACACCTATCTTATAATTGAAATATCTTATTGAGTCATTGGAGAACTAGAATTTCAAGGCCAAATACCAAAGAAGAGAAAGTAAGAATAAGTTAAGAATTTTTTCCCTCTTCTTAAGGCAAATTTTTATTCTGAAAGGTAAAAGTGAGAAGCTGAGTAGCTAAGCAGTTCTTTAAGTAGAATTAGGAACACCTAAAGAAGAGGATACTAATAAATCCAACAGGTTTTCAGATAGGACTCTTGATCTACATCACAGGAGTCAGATTTCACAAGGACTAAAGACCAGATTTGAACAATTTTGTTAAATAGAAGATATCATCACAAAATAGGAAACATAAAAAATGAACTCACAGAAAAATTAAAATTGAAAAAATGAAATAACTGAATCTAAGAAATTAATAGATGAGATTATATAAGGTTAAAGAGAGACTTAACAAACTGGAAGATAAAGTAGAAGAATATATCCATCCTACAGTTATAAACGGATGTGAGCATGGAAATTACATGCAAAAAAAAAAACATATGGAAGGGAGTTTTTTAAAAGGATAATATATGTGTAATTGGTTTTACAAAGGAGGAGAAAGGATAGAATTGGGAAGAAACAGCATTTGAAGAGATAAATGGCCAAGAATTTTCCAAAGAAGAAAAAAGATAACAAGCCACAGATTGAAACTGTACTACATCAACCCAAGTAAGATAAATAAAAAAGAAAATCACATCTGCTTTCATTACATACAATTCATATGCATTAGCTTAAAATGAAATACATAAATTTGAGGCAATCAGAAAAAAAATACATATTAGCATCAAAGAAGGAACAAAGAGTCTAATCAGTAACTTCTCAATAAGAATAATGGACACTACAGTAAAATGGAATTATTGTACTTTCAAAATACACTTCTAAACTAAAAATATATATCCATGAAACTTCTAAAAGGAAACACAGGAGAATAACTTCATGAATTTTTAGGCAGGCAATTTTTTTTTACAGGTTAAAAAAATTCAACAATGAAAAAATTTAAATGAACTTCATCAAAATTACAAATTTCTATTCATCAAAATATACCATTAAGAAATTAATGGACAAGCTATAGGTCATTAGAAAGTGTTCATTATACATACATCTTTCAAAGGACTTTTAAGGATAATACATCAAAAATACTTCTAATAGTCAGTAATAAAAAAACAAAGACAAGCAACACAACTAGAAATGGATAGAAGTCTTGAACAGACAGTTTGCAAAAGATTTTTGATTGGCCAAAAATTCATAATAGTATGCTAACAAAATTAGGCATCAGGTAAATGCAAATTAAAACCACAATGAGATTTCATTTAACACATTTGAAAGCCAAACAAAACAAAACAAAACCTGACATTACCAAATGTTGGAAAATGTAAAGCAGCTGGAGTATGCATACATTGTGTGGGAGTAAAATATGATACAACACCTTTGAAAACCTGATTTCAAGTGTCCTATAAAGTTAAACACACATTTATCAATGACCCAACAATCCTTTCCTAGGTATTTACCAAAAAAAAACATGTCCACACAAAGACCTTCACAAAAATGTACATAATGGTCTTATTCATTATAGCCATAAACTGGACAGAATCCAAATGTCCATTAGCAGATAATGGATAAATTGTGATATACTCATATAGCAGAATAAGATTATGTGATAAAAAGTAATAAACTACTCATATATGCAATAACATGGATGCATTTCAATAACATTACATTGAAAGAAAGAAGGCAAATGCAAAAGAATATATTCTATATTATTCCACTTACATGAAGTCCAAGAACAGGTGAAGTTAATCTAAGGAGACAGAAATAAGAAAGAAGGAGTTACTAGGAAAGAACACAAAGGAATATAAAGTTGGGTATATAATGTTACTAAAACTCAAGGAACTTAACACTGAAGATATAGACATTTTATTATGTATATATTTACCTTAATGAATAAACAAAAAAGATAATAAAGATGTTGAATAAGAAATTAATCCACCCTTCCACCTCCAACAAAATAATTCTAATTTACACACACTCACACAAAAATAAAAGTGACACTTAATAACTTGGTTTAAGACTACTGTGTCTTGATACCAAAACCAGACAAAGTAAGAAAGGCAAGTTCCAAGCCAAACTCTCTCACAAATATAGATTTTAAAATTCTAAATGCAACATTGGCAATTCAAATTCATGGTGTGTGAGTGCACGCGTGTGCGCATGTATGCATGTAAAATCACAACCAAGTTGGATTTATCCTAGGAATGCAAATTTCTTTTAAAAGTTCATTAATACAATTTACTATATTACAAGGATACAAAAATGAAACTAGTATTTTAGGTGCAGGAAAGGAATTTGATAATATTCACATTCATTACATAATAATCTTTGTAAAACAGGAAAATAAAGGAACTTTCTTACAAAACTCTACAGCAAACACACACTTAATGATAAAATTAAGTTAATTAATCAATTCCTTGATAAGTTATTAACAATGAAACATTTCTCCTTGAGTTTGGGAATGAGGCAGTACTATATAATATCATTACTTCTATTTAACATTTTACTTGAGGTTATTTCTAGCCAATGCAATACAACAAGTAAAAGAAATAATGGAAAAGAAGAAATACAATTGTCATTTCAGACGACATGAATTTGCATGAGATAAACAATCTGTACTTAATTATTAAAATAAACAAGTAAATTTAACAAGTTCACATGATAGAAATATTCATTGTATTTCCATAAACCAGCACAATCAGAGGCTGAAAATATTTTAAAGTCCTATTAACTATAATGTCAAAGAACATAAGATACCTAGGAATGAATCTAACCAATGTTTTGTAAGAGTCCATAGAGAAAACAACAAATCACAGGGATATTTTAGATTCAAAACTTAATGTTGAATTGCAAAAAGCCAAAAATAAAGAAGAAAATATTGAAGGAAAAAATTGGAGGATTTAGTCTACACCATATCTAATATTATTATAAAACCATAATAAGTAAGATTCTGTTATCTTGTTATAGTATTAGATAGCTAAGTCAACACAGTATTATATTGACTACAACCCAGAAATAGATACAAATAAAACAAAAGTAGACAAAAGAACAGTAGGGGAAAGGATAATCTTTTCAATAAACAACCTAAATATTTACTAATTAATAGAAAAGATTTTAGAATTATGTGTATTCACGTAATGAAATATTGTACATCATAGTTGTTCTCAGAGGGTGGTTGGGGAAACCCTAATGGTCCCTGAGGCCCTTGCAGGTGGTCTACAAAGGCAAAACTGTTTTCATAATAATGCTAAGATGTTATTTGCCATTTTCACTCCTGTTCTCTCACAAGCATTCAGAGTCTGATTCCACTTATATGAAGTCCCAAAACAGGTAAAATTAATATAAAATAGCATAAATAAGATATTTGTTGTATCTAGGGGTGGAAGTTGGAGAGGTATGAGGGGCGATGGATTAGTACAGTTTCAATTCCACATTCTAACTTACCTTTAAGAAATTACCACTTGTAGAGATTTTCTGTACTGTCAAAGTTAAATATATGCACAATTAACTGAAAAGTTATTTAAACAGCCTTTCTTTTCCAACTACATATTTGCATGAAATTACATGTCCTTCAAAATATTCAGCTGAACAACATGTAGCAAAAAATGCAGAGACTGATATAAAAATCCAACTTTCTTCTATTAATACACATATTAAAGAAATTTGAAAAATGTAAATAATGATACTTCTTACATTTTGTTTGGGAAAATATAGTTATTTTACATAAAATTCAATATTTATGTTACATTTAATGATTTTATTATTGCTATATTAAATTAATAAATATTTTATATTTTTTAATTTTAACACATTGATGGATATATATGTGTTTATTTTGTTATAATCTGCTCTGTACACTTATGAAATATACACTTTTATGTATGTATATTGTATTTTAATAAAGTTTATTAAAGTATAAAAATATTTAATTGGCAGTGATGATTTTATGTGCTAGGGGAGGACTTTCTAGGTCTTTTTCCAGTAAAATATCATCCATTTTAAAATTATATATTTTTAAATTCTTAATTACCATTCTCAGGAAAAGAAGGGAATCTTTACTTTTAAGTTTAGAAACATCAACTTTATTTTCTCTTCATTACTCCTCTGTTCCATATTTAATCAGAGGTGGAGATTAAAAAGTACTACTAAAGCTCTCATGATTTTTAATGAGGTAATTATTTGGCTGTCCTTTAACTATTCTGTTATCTGAATTAATAAAATAAGGCAATCAAAAGGTTTTATTTTGTTTTTTGAAATTCAGTTTCAGACTGGTTGGACAAAACTCACTCAAGATGATTACCAGCAGTGAAGATATTATTTCAACACAAAGATTACCAAAGGAACAGAAAAATATCTTCCTTGTTTTTCAGGTCCTAGTCCAAAGATGTCAAGGAGAAGGAGCTGAGGTTTTGGAGAAAAAAGAAAGATGAAGCGTTACAGGGAATGGAGAACAAGTATTTGTTATCTCCTACTATGTACAGGAACTGTTGATTTTTACATTAATGCTGTCAATAACACTGTGAAATAGGTGATTTTTTTTTTCCTTTTGCAATTTAACATCAAAGAGGCTTTCATGGGGCTTCTCTGGTGGCACAGTGGTTGAGAGTCTGCCTGCCGATGCAAGGGACACGGGTTCGTGCCCCGGTCCGGGAAGATCCCACGTGCTGCGGAGCGGCTGGGCCCGTGAGCCATGGCCGCTGAGCCTGCGTGTCCGGAGCCTGTGCTCCGCAATGGGAGAGGCCACCAGTGAGAGGCCCGCGTACTGCAAAACAACAACAACAACAACAACAAAAAGAGGCTTTCATATAACAATCAATGATATAATCAGAGGGCAAATACAAGTCTGTCTATTGCCAAGGTTGGTGGCCTTCTAATTCATCATAGATGTATCACAGTCACCAGAAGTGATTTAAAGATGGTAAATCTCTAATCATAGCAGAGTTGTTATTCTGTAGTCACTAGAATTACAGGCTTAGAGAAGTAGAAACCAGCTTGACTCTGCTTGAAGAAAACAATATTCAATAAGTCAGCCCATTCTGGGGATCTTTGGTGTCCCTAAAATGATCCATAGACTAAAATATGTGAAAACTCGTATTCAAGAAGACAGTTCCTTAGCCAAAATCCTGTCTAATTCCATATTATCACGTTTCAGCAAATTTATCCTTTGGATGAACTAATTCTCTCTGGATGTAAGTGACTCTTCCCTTGAATCTCCTGATTTGGACACACTTATAAAGGTCATATAACATATTTCATTTTTAATTTGTAGGAACTTGAACAGTCAGGTTAAAGAACTAGAGGTAGAAAATAAAAATAGGAAAGCAAGCTTTTCTTTTTTCTTTCTTTTTTTTTCAAACTTTTAACTTTTTCGCTCAGGATCCAGTATTAACTTTCACTTAACAGCAATCTCAAAAGTATGCCTCTTAGTTCCCTAGAGAAAATGGTAAACCAGTAAAAACAGAGACAGTGCAGTCATTTTTGGCATGAGAGCATAATTTATTTGAACAAATCAGGAAGCATCAATAAAATGTAGTGACACAATATAAATGGAAATATGATATACTGTAGGGTTATAGATTAAAGAGTGTCTCTTCTCCTAATATACATGTCAATCTAGCAAGATGATGGTCTAGCTCTCTGGTGTCTATCAGGCCATGGGGTCATGGTGGGAAGATGTAGTCCAGATTATGAAGAGATCCACAAACGGAACACTGCAAATAGATAGAAGGATTTATGTCTTTATGCATTTCAAGAGATAATCTTTCAACTGGATAATTATAGTGTTTAACTTTGTGGAATGTCACAGAGTCCAGATTTTAAAAATACCTTAGTTGAAGCAGCCATTTATTAAAAATAGTTAATTCATTGATTCAGAAAAATATAAAAACGGAAATCAAAACGAAAGAAAACACCAGATATTGTACTCCATTTCACAGAATTTCAAGTAAGAGGAGAATAACAAAGTCATCTGAGGTAATATCTATGTGGTAGGTAAACCCTCAAACCAATTGATTTCTATCAAAATGATTATTAATAGTTTATATTATGTTAAATTTGCTCCCCATGTCAAATTTTTAATGTGAAAACATTTATTAATTTTATCTTTGGAAAGTAGTGTATTTAAATATATAGGTTGATAAATAATGTTTAGCAGACTCCAATTTCACTTTATTTTTAATATTACAGTATCACCACCTGTGAGACAAATAATATACTATTATTAAAATATCCATAATCAAAGAAAGAAAAACTAATAAGTGTAAAGATTATTCCATTTATCATACCATGTTTTTTAAATCTAAGCCTTAAAACACTTCAACTATGTATTTTTCCCAAGGCGATATATAGTACATATATTTGTTCAATTCAAAATGCCCACCCCTGTTAAGGGCCCACCACCTACCTCACTACTGAACCAAGAACTTAAGGAAAGTAAGATGAATATGATACCATCCCTACCCAAAGGGAATTACAGTTTCATGGGGAAATGAGACAAAAATAATTTAAATCTACTATAGTAATTTAGGTGAGGAAGATGTATTTAATTAAGTCTAAAAAAGAAAAAAAATCAGAAAACTCCTCCTTGAGGAAGTGATACACGAGCTGAGTGTAAATGTATTATATGTTCTAACCAAACTAGAAATGAAAGGAAGTCCCTTCTAGGGAGAGGAAACAGTATGAACAAAGGAGCAGAAGTATGAAATGATATAGTACCTTCTCTCCTCTATCTCCTCCATCTGTGTGTGTGTGTGTGTGTGTGTGTGTGTGTGTGTGTGTTTATGTGTATAAAAAAGAGAAAATCAGTTCAAACAATGAGTGAAGTGTGAAGGAGTTCATGACAGATGATGAGCCTTTAATAGCAGATCACGATGACCTTGTTAAGTGATGATTTTTTTAAAGGGATGATATAATCAGATTTGTGTTTTAGACTCATTGATTTGAATGTGTTGCAAAGTTTGGGGGGGGTAAAATCCATGCATGAATCACATGGGACTCTGTTGCAGTTACTCAGGTGATAAGTAGTAAGGATCCAAGCTAAATCAATATAAATACAAATGGAACAAAAGGGGACCACTTTTTAAATCATATGTAAGTGATGAAAATGTAGATATGGCTAGTAGGATTAAGATGTAGCCTGACTGGCTCCCCAAGTCCCTATGTCGGGTGTTATATTGATGGAGGTGTCATTAAGTAATATGGGAAATGCAGGAAGAATACTGAGACATTGGTTGAGAGGAAGGAGAGAGTAGTGAATGATTATTTGAGTTTGGGTTACACATGAGACATCCAAGTGGTTATTCACTAGGTTATATATATATATATATATATATATATATATATATATATATTTTTTTTTTTTTTTTTTTCCCCTAAAGGTTAGAATAGAGATCAGGTCAAGAAGCAAATATCTGGCAGAGAAAACAGCATAAGGTTGTTAGTATCTTAGGTATAAATAAGGTAGAACAAAGAAGAAGAACTTTTTTAAAAAGCCACTATTTAAGAAGTCCTAGTAAGACCATGCAACAATGGAGAATGGGAAAATATGATTAAAAATATATATAAGACAATCAGTAGAAAGATTGTCAAAATGATGAATGGGAAGGATGACTGCTAGGTTTCGCTCAAAAGAATTCCTCTAAAAAGGGAGAGAGGATGAGAGAAGGGAAGAGAGAGAGAGAGGGAGAGAATGAATGAACAAACAGTACTTAGAACTGAAGAGTAGAGAGAAAGTTATTTAGAACAGGAGGAACTTGAACAATGGAGCTGATAGAGAAGAGAGCAGATCAGCATTGTTGTGTGCTTCTTTACAAGAAATGAGGTGGAACCAAGAGCTCAGAAGCAGGAATTGGCCTCCATGGGGAAGGCCCCTCAAGTACTGAGGATAGAGAGAAAATATTACAATAGGGTAATGTAGATAAATTGGCCTGTAGGATGGGAGTGAAGTTGAGTTGTCTGTGATTGTGCATATCAGTTTCTTAAAGAAAAGCAGGAGGGGAGCTTGTAGAGATTGAGGAGAATAGGTTTGAGTAGAAGGATTAAAGAAAGCGATGAAAAGTATGACAAGGAAGCTAGCAAAAAATAAGAAAGGTAAAGAAACACAGAGGTCTATTATACATTGTTAGTTAGGACTTGACTGCAGTGTCAAACTCAGCATACAAATTCAGCATATTCCATCTATCCAAAGGTTAACTGTATAAGACCAAAATACATATATGAAATGGACTATAATATAATGGTTTTAGAAAACGTAAAAAGGAACCCTACGCAATCTGGAAATCATGAGAAAATGCTTGAAGATGTAAAACAAATGGAATTGAATTACAGGAGAAATGGAAGAAAGAGTATTGCAGCTCAAAACCTAAACTAAGAGCATCAGGGCCCTTAAGAAGCTTCAAGTTAGGAGTCAATAAACTCAAAATTTTGAGTAGGCCTTAGGCTAATCATCAGAGTTTAGAAAGGGAACTTCATTCTGAAGAGCTGAATCAGATGAGCCCAGTGGGTTTTGCCCTCAGCCTGCAAACCAAGAATTTCTCTGGAAGCAAAATGAGTCATCTGCCAAGGGAGTTATACAAATATGGGGGTTGCAAAGCAACAAATCTGCAAAGTAGACCTTAAAGTAGCTCTGGAGTCTAGACTACCACACATAAGGCTGGATAAAAGCAAAGACAAACTTAACTGAGAGTGAAATACACTGAAGTCCCCAAATGCCAAGTACAGATCTCTTCCTGTTCTGTTAAGGGTGGAGACTCCGGCCTTTCGGCTCGCTGCAGACTCACATCCCATTGAATCCTCATCGACAGTAAGTAAGGATGAGAGCCCTCAGCTGTGCTCCATTTAAAAACAGGTTCTTTGGAGAAATTTACCTAAATCAAGGCAGAAGAAAAGCACACCAGCTACTTAGGTAATTAACCTAACCCTTCATTTTCAAACATGAACAAGCTACCACGGATCATCAGATAAAGAGAAGAAAAAGCCTGAATGGAAGGGACCAAGGCAAAGAAATCAACCTGGAAAAAAAAAAATAATTCAAGGAAAAGAAAACACACTTGTTTCAAGTTTTTAATTAGTATAACCACAGACAAATAATTAAAATAATAGTTAATATTAATTGAGGGCTTACTATGTGCTGGCCACAGTGTTAAGTGATTTGTAAGTATGAATATATGTAACCCTCATAGATCATAAAGATCTAAAAATCATAGATCTGGGAACTATTTTTATCCTTATTTTTCACAAGGTCAAACACATACATTTTAGAGTTTGGAGTTGAACACAGATTATTTGATAAATTGGGCTCTTAATATTCATGTGACATCCCTTAAACAGAAAAAGGCTACTGAAAAATAGTGCTTCAAATAAACAGAAATATTACTGGAAATTAAAAGTATGAATGAAATTAAAATAAGAAATAATAACGAATTATATAATAAAATGAATCAAGTTGTGATATACAAGATAAAATCAAGTAATCCTCATAAACTTAAAGAGACAAAGACATGCAGTATATCTGAGAAAATTTGGGAGAGGAAAATAGAGGATAAATCAAGAAATTTCACAAGTCCAGAAACAATATAGGGGAGGAAATATTGAAAGAAACACACCTGAGTGCAATTGATTGAAAGGATCCGCTCAGTTCTCAGTAAAATGAAGGAAAATAGCCCATACTAGACAGTTAGAAAAGTATCTCTCCCAACCCATACCCCTGACCCCTTACTATTATATAATTCCCCAGAATTTTTTTATCTTTGCATTCCCTTCCAAATATACAGATGAAACTATCATTTTAAGTGTGAATAAACATTTTGTCAAAGATATTTAATTTAGCCATTAAAATTAATAAAAGCTAAAGTAAATTAAACATATAGGAAAAAAACAAGGGAGCACAGCAATTATTTCCTTACCCACAACTTACTCCCAAAATAACAAGTTTACTTTCAAAATCAGGGAACAACCAGTAACGAAAGAGCAGCATGAGTGACCATTTCATTATGCAATATTTTATTTGGAAAGACTAAATCTCAAAAGATAAAGATTGCATGATTCATAAGATATTCTCAATAAAAAAGCTTATTTTATACAGGAATCCTTTTGTAGATACAAAATTGTAAATTTTCCTGTAAGTTCAAATTGAATTTTTTGATCAGATTGTATTTAAGTACAGTTAAAACTAAAATAATACCTGGTTTGAAAAGGATTAGATGTAGGTAGAGAGAGAGATTCTTCTAAAAGAAAATATGGACTTTGATCAGTTTTTAAAAATCATACAGATCAATTTAAATATATCAGAAACACTTATTACAAGAAAATTTTAGATGTGAGCAACATATAATGAGATTAGAAAAATTTAGTCTTACTGAATTATAGATTTGTTGTCCACTTAAAATTTGAATGAAGTCAATGGATAGAAAAGAAAAACTTTCTCATCTTATAATGACCACTGCTTTTAAATAGCCTTTTTAGACCTATGGTAGTTAATGAAGCTTACTTCAAGTGGTGGAATATAAAATGGGCAGTGATATTAAAATAGCACATCTTCTTAGATGTCTTTTTCGTGTGTAATGCATAGGTGGCAGCGCTACGTATTTTGGTAATGCTGTGCACTTCCTGTTACATCTCATCAGGAAGCACATAATATCAGGTTGTTCCACTTTTAATGATGTGAAGATTGATCAGAGGAGTTGTGATACTATTTGAGACCCAGGTGCAAGCCATACCAATTAAATCTGAATATCCAGGGCTGAGAGTAAGGCCTCAGTAGTTTTTAAAATTCCCCAGGTGATGCTAATACGTGACAAAGTTTGGGAACCAGTGGATTAAAGTGACGCTAACCTAATTCATCTATTTACCTAATTCCGTTTTAGTGTAATGATCATTGCTTAGATCTATTATTTCTTTACAGTATACTAAACATGGCTTTTAAAAATTCTATCATTATTTCTGATATCATTAGTCTCATTAGCTGGACTTCTATAAAGAAATTTTCCTCATCAGTTACTTGATTACTGTAAAGTACAGTTTCTACAAGAAATCTGGACTAAATTTGTCATATTTACCTTGACTTATATTAGAAGTTGTGTTGGCTAACTATAGCCTATGTACTGTATATGGCCCGTGCCTCTTTTTGTATGGCCCTTAAGCTAAGATTGTCTTTTACATTTTTCACTGGGTATTAATAAAAATAAGAATATGCAACAGACACATTATGTAGCCTTGTTGAAGAAGAAGGAGGAGGAAGAGAAGGAGGAGAAGGGGAAGAAGAAACAGAGACTGGATATGGACCCCAGATTTTCAAATATTTGTTATGTGGTCTTTTACAGGAAGTTTGCCAACCCCTGGTGTAGAATGAAGAGTTTGTCTCCTAGCAATCACCAAAGGTAAAGATAACAAGTAAGGTTTTTTCTTTTTAAATATACTCATGGACTTTAAAATAACGTGCGGTTTCAATCATTGCAGTTATTATTTTCTTTGATACTATAGCTCTTCTACATGTTAGGCCAGTGGGAACACTTTCAGTGGTTCCCTAGTTTTGTTTAGTTAGTTTTCTTTGGAATTTTACTGGATTCCGGTGATACTGGATAGCTTCCTTTGTTTCTGGCACAAGATGCTTCTGAACCATCTTGTACTTTTCTTGCCCCAGACCTGTAACCAACCATTTCTTCAAGAGTCCTGGTTCCTTTTAGTGGGACATCATACATAAAGACCCAAATCTGGGTGTTAGTGGTGCTAATTAGTGCTGAATGTCATCATTTGTAGACTAGGTTGTTATTTTTCTATGCTTTTTCAATGAATGGAGCTTGAGAATAGTTATTTGTTTTAGAAATATAAAAATTAACTATTACATCTTTCTGATATTCCAAAATCACTTATAAGACTATAGATATTTTTCATAACTCATGTGATTTTATACTGTATCTCTTTTCTTTTGTGCTGAAATCTTAATTTATAACATTAACATAACTTCTTGTTTTATCTCTAATATGTTTAAAAATAACAATGCTATTTATGGATACAAGTTAAAATTATGTAGCCTTGTTTATGTGTATTTTTGTTTAAAGACACATTATTTAACATGTACTGTTGATTCATTAGCATTGAACTCAAAGCCAACAGAGCTATCACTTGTTTTTTGAATGAAACTTGCTCTTGACTTCTGAATTACAGACACATTTTCTCTGTAAGGCACATAATAGCCTACTTGCACTTAGGAATACTAGATAGCACTATGCTTGGTGTCCATTTTAAACAGCAAATCACCACCAAATAAAGCACAAAAATGGAGAAAACATAGCACTAAAGAGATGGTGAAGGGAAAACATTTTTACAGTAATAGAGCTGAAACAAGGCAGAACATCACCTTTTTGACCTTCACAGGGAACTTGTACATTCGGGAACTCAAATATACATGAATGACTGTGAAAGATCCGTGAGTATTGATTTTGGGGTTACAAATAAATTATAGCAAGTAGACAGATTCTCAAATATGGAATCTGTGAATATTAAAGATTAGCTGTATGTAAAAGATTCATAGGTAACATATAAACAGGGAAGAGATATGATATGGGAAGAGTGGTAAAGGGTTATATCAGGTTGACTCCAAATTTAGAAATTTTAACCTGGAAGAATTTGTGCATGAGACAAGAGCATTACAGATTTTAAGCCGAGGAAGTGATAAGACTGTATTTTGGTTTTAATGATCACTTTATGTGGTGGGGGAGAAGGGTATGGTAAGAAAGAAGTTAAAGACTGATCAGAAGCTATAGTACTAATCCTGGTAAGAAATTGTAAGGCCTATCTACAGCAAGGAAGTGGCAGTGGCACAGTGTGAAAGGGCTGGACATGATGTCTGATTCACGGTGAAGGATAAATAAAAAGGGAGGAATCAAAGTTGACTTTATGGGTGATAGAGGTGCCATGTACCAAGGCAAGAATTAAAGGATAAAGAGCCAGTTTCAAGAGGGAAAAATGGAGAATTAAGTTTAGTCAGTGTAGGGGAGGAAAGTCTTTTTCTTTACTCTCTTAGTACTTAAGATTAAACTGACATAAGACAGATTAACAGGAGAAAACCATACAAGTTTTTTTTTTTTTTAATTAATTATTTTATTTTTGGCTGCCTTGGGTCTTCACTGCTGCATGTGGGCTTTCTCTAGTTGTGGTGAGTGGGGGCTGCTCTTCGTTGCGGTGTGCAGGCTTCTCATTGCAGTGGCTTCTCGTTGCAGAGCACGGGCTCTAGGCACGCAGGCTTCAGTAGTTGTAGCACGCGGGCTTCAGTAGTTGTGGTTCACAGGCTGTACAGCGCAGGCTCAGTAGTTGTGGCACACAGGCTTAGTTGCTCTGTGGCATGTGGGATCTTCCTGGACCAGGGCTTGAAACCATGTCCCGTGCATTGGCAGGTGGATTCTTAACCACTGCAGCACCAGGGAAGTCCCAAAACCATACAAGTTTTAATTTTTTTTTTAACATATACATGGGGACCTTCACCAGAACTACGAAGATCCAGAGAAGGAGAGTTGAATGCTTACATTGAGTTGGACAAAGAGTAGGAATTTGTGAAAACGTGACAAAGCAAAGGGGCTTGGGCTGGGGTAGTTAATCAATGGAGAAGGGACTAGGAGGATAAAACTTATTTTAATAAGGTTTGTTTGTACAGATATTTCTTGGTCTTGACTTCCCATCCTTGGTGATGAAAATGTTTCTTTCCTTCTGGTATAGAGAAGACACCTTTTACCTGGGAATTTAATCTACTTGTAAGGAAAAGAAGGAAGTTCAGAGTGTCTTTCTTACATCTGCTTTTCAAGTACATTCAACGCAAAATAGTCATTATGCCAAATCAACATATTTTGAGGTAGTGCATTCCAAACTCCTTCACCATTTTGAGTTTTAGTTGCCTGTAGGATATCCAAGCATAAGTTTCCAGAAAATACTTAGGCATATGAATTAGATTTTCTGTGAAATTTAAGTAATGATGATTGGGCTGAGGGCTGAATTTAAAAAAACAGAACAAAGCAAAAACAAAATAAAGCTAAAAGGTTAAGTGATATGGAAGAATCTGTGAAAGAAACAGTTCTTTAAAAAGTGGCCAGTCATCTGTTGATGGACACTTAGGTTGCTTCTATGTCCTGGTGTAAATAGAGCTGCAGTGAACATTGTGGTACATGACTCTTTTTGAATTATGGTTTTCTCAGGGTATATGCCCAGTAGTGGGATTTCTGAGTTGTATGGTAGTTCTATTTTTAGTTTTTTAAGGAACCTCCATACTGTTCTCCATAATGGCTGTATCAATTTACATTCCCACCAACAGTGCAAGAGGGTTCCCTTTTCTCCACACCCTCTCCAGCATGTATTGTTTGTAGATTTTTTGATGATGGCCATTCTGACCGTGTGTGAGATGTGAGGTGTGAGATGATATCTCATTGTAGTTTTGATTTGCATTACTCTAATGATTAATGATGTTGAGCATAGTTGAGTTATTTGTAGTGAGGTGGGTGGACCTAGAGTCTGTCATACAGAGTGAAGTAAGTCAGAAAGAGAAAAACAAATACCATATGCTAACACATATATATGGAATCTAAAAAAAAAAAAAATGGTCATGAAGTACCTAAGGGCAAGATGGGAATAGAGATGCAGACCTACTAGAGAATGGACTTGAGGATATGGGGAAGGGGAAGGGGAAGCTGGGACAAAGTGAGAGAGTGGCATGAACATATATACACTACCAAATGTAAAATAGATAGCTAGTGGGAAACAGCCGCATAGCACAGGGAGATCAGCTCAGTGCTTTGTGACCACCTAAAGGGGTAGGATAGGGAGGGTGGGAGGGAGGGAGATGCAAGAGGGAAGAGATATGGGGATATATGTATATGTATAACTGATTCACTTTGTTATAAAGCAGAAACTAACACACCATTGTAAAGCAATTATACTCCAATAAAGATGTTTAAAAATAAAAAAATAAATAGATAGATAGATAGATAAATAAAAACAAAAAAAGTAGCCAGAATGGTAAGAAGGAAATGGAGAGTGTTTTCATGGAAGCTAAACAGGAGAGTTTCAACAAAGAAGAAGTAGATAATGATGTTAATTATGGCAAAGAAGTGAAACAAGTTAAACTCAGAAAGACATCCAAGAGATCTGGCAATTAGGAAGGACTTTGTGACCCTAGCAAAGAGAGTTTCACTGTAATGAAAGCCAGATTGGTTTAGCTTGAGAGGGAAACAGATGGTTAAAAATTCTAGGCAGCCTATTTATGATCAAGCACAAGAATTCAGGCTTGTCAAGGTTCAAATCCCAATTCTGCCACTTGAAAACTGTGTAGATGTTGAAAACTGATTCAGAGTCTCATGCTGTTGTTTTGTCATCTGTATAATAGATTTGATAATAGTACTTAAATCATAGAGCATTATCTGAAAATAAATGAGTTAATGCACTTGTGCTTAGAATACTGGCATAGAGTATGCACTTAATAAACTTATAATAAAAATACATTCTGACCCTAAATTTTTATACTAGACACTGTTTAAAAACACTACAATCAAAAAGAGCATCTATATAACTTTAAATCTATTTATTGGAAAAACAAAGGAGACATACAACCTCTACAAATATCTTTAAAAATTCGAAAGTCCTTGTTTATTATTAAGCAAAAACTGTAGAAAATTTAATTGCTATATACTTGAATTTCACATAACCAATGTTTATTTTTAAATTTGAAATCAGGTTCTCTTTAAAGAGTCTTTATAATATTTCTTGTACATACTTAACTTTAGCATTTATATTTAAAAATGCATTTTGTACCATACATTATAATGTTTTACATCTTAGTTTTACTTAGGCTTAAAAATGTTTTAAATTTCTGAAATAAAAAAAAAATTAGAAGAAAAAAATGTACCTTTATTTTATTTGATTTCCAGTTTAATCAAAATGTTATGTTTTATTTATCCTTTCACATCATGAAGTGTTGAAAATTTTTTTAATGTTGTGGTTTTCTTGGACGTTGCATTACCATGAAACTGCAATGTTTTATGTGTGAAAGCATTAGAGTTTCAAGTTTGATTTGGCAGGAATACTTTTCTTTGGCAAACCTTCAGCTTCAAATACCTACATGCCTATTTGTGGTTTCTTATGGTTTTAGACCTCTTAGGGAAGAAAGAGATTGGCTTAATATGGTTAAAAATATCTTTGTGGGGTGCTGGCAGGTAAAAAGGGAAACAGACAAGAAAAGACTGACTACATAAAGGATTCTCAAAAGATGTCCCAAGAGGAAAAGAAAATTATTCTGTTAACTATGTTAAACAAAATACCCATATTAGGTACAGTTCATACTTGACAAGATTGTGCTTGATATTTATTTTAGCTAGATTTGCGTTGGTATTAATCCCAGCTATTCAGTCTTCTATTTCTGGAACTTACTGTTAAGAGTTATCTTTACATTAAAAAAATGTCTCTTCTCTCCTGATCAATTCACAGTCGTCTCACCAGATCCTCAGGCTCAATTTCCCCAAATACATAATTATCAACTCTCTCCTATCATTCCATTTCTTCCTATACAAATGGATTTTTATCATTTTGGAAGGTTCAGGATCCCTTTTATTGTTTTACCATAATTCAACAAAAAGTTTTGGGTAGCTAATATGTGCTGTACACTATTTACATGTGCTAGTGACAGAGAAATGAGGAAAAAATGTTCAAGGATCCCAGTATGAGACATTCAACTTAGAGAGCAGTCAAGTCTACAGTACTTATTTAAACTCATTATAATCAAATCTTTCTAATGAGGCACAATGAGAACAATTCATAAGAAGGCCTAACCTTGTTTGAAATCAGACAATAAAGCCAAACTTTGGAAGTGAAAGCAGAAAACAGCAGGTGTGAAGTCTTCAGGGAATAATGATCTCCAGGTATTCACAGAGCTGTAAAAAGACCAGTAAGGCTGAAGTTAAAGCTTGGTTGGTAGGCAAGGGTTTGCAATAGTATGTGAGCAGAATATGAAGATGAAGTCAGGGGTTATATCATGCAAAACTTAAAACCTGTTAAGATATTTATCGGATGCTTTCTAGGTACTGTTTTAAATCTACTGTTATTTAAATTCATTCAATTTTTACAATAAGTCCATAGTGTAGATACATTTTATCCCCACTGTATAGTACTCAGTCACATTTTAACGATACATGCTGGTGGGGCCCAGAAAACAAGACACAATGAGTACATTTTTGGTCTTATCCTTCCAGCTGTGATGGAGTTGCTTTCAAGAGACAAATTCTCCTGCTGAGAATAAGTACAAAAGCTATAAAAAAAATTTAAATAGCTGTTAGGAGGCATTAGAATAGTACCTAAGGCAGACAGGACTTGAGGGACTAGGTTGTTAAGACAAGAAAACACATTAAGATAAGTCCTAAATTCTTCACCGATTTCAACCCAAGGTGTTAGCATATGTGTAACTTATGCAGACTGATCAGTAGCTTAGTACTTTTGGAAGACAAGAGAGTAGGTAGACAAAAAATGGAGTTGAGGCCTACAAATTAGTTCTACAAATTATAGCTACATGTTACAACTGAAGCGCTGAGGTCACAAAGAAAACAAAACTATAAGGAAATGAGCATGTAATTGTGCACTGCTTTTTCTGGAGGTGTTTCCTAATCCCTCTGTTGCATATGGTAAGTAGCCAAGAAGCCAAGCCTAAAGCAGCAGAATCTAAAAAGCTAAGCAAAGCTTTAACAGTAACATAGTGCTAGAGAGACAAAAACTGGAGCTCAGGGCCTAATAAGAAGGAAGGTACCTGGAACATAACCCAGGCCTTCAGCTGAGATTTCTAAAGGGCTCGCCATAAGAGGAGAGACAAACAGGATCACTCTACACAAGTGCTGAAATATAACCCAAGTCTGCATATTAATCTGTACCTATTCTAATAAAATGCCAGACAAACTAAATCTCCCCTGAAATAAGATAAACTAAGAGAATAAATAATTTTTATGTATAATAGTTATTCAAATCAGCAATTGTAGATATATGAGGAGGATCAATCAATCAAAAAATAAGAAAAAGACCTGAAAATAAGGTTATTGGATTGGTGATCCATATACTCTAATTTTTAGGCATGAATTTTAGAAAAACGGTGTTCAAGAAAACAGATTTTTAAAAAGCCAAAAATTTTCACCAGGGAACGTTAGACTATTAAAAACAATCAAATGGAAATTCCAGAGTTGAAAAATATAACAACTTTAAATAAGAATTCAATAAATGGGGCCAAATAGACACGGCAGAAAGACAATTGATGAACTACAAGATTGATCAGTTCGAATTGTTCAAACTGCAGAAAGGTGAAGAAAAAAATTGAAAAAACAAAAGAGTTTAAGAGGTATTTGGATCACAGTCAAAATTCTGATGTATAGGTAACCGGGATCCTAGAAAAAGAGGAAAGAAATAGAGGGGCAAAGCCAGTATTTGAAAAGATACTGGCCAAAAATATTTCAAAAGCTAAATTAGACCATCAAGCCACAGAGACAAAAAGCTCTAAAAATATACAACAGGACAAATGCAAGAAAAACATACCTAGCCACTAAAATAAAAAAACTAAGAGAAAATTTCAAGAGTAACAATTATTTTTAGTAAGACTGACTGCTGACATTTCAGTAGAAACACTAGAAGACAAAAGAAAATTGACATTTCAAAATGATAAAAGAATAACTGGCAACCTAGGATTTTATCTAGATTGGGTCCCACAGAATGTGAAAAAGAGCTGTGGATAGCTGGAGGCTCTTGGCACCAGCACTGAGGTTCTTCCCATGTGAAGCAAGTAGCAGCAGACGTTGGACCTGGTAGGAAGAGGCTGCCTTAGCCCTCATAATCTGCATAGACCCTTACTCCTCCACCTACCCAAATGCACTGGCTACAGAGTTACTCTTAGCACTCCACATCCAGCAGCTTATCTCAGCTTCTTAAAGAATCAGATGGAAATTTCCATAATGCTGCTGTACGTGATATGGATATCATTAGCCTGTTACTGGGAGGAAGTGTTCCAAACACAATATTTTCAATGAGACATTCTCTTTAGATATATGTCCTTAAATGCTGCAGATACTCTTGCAATCAATATGGAATGATCAGTGCTAGTGAGTTGTTCTTAGTTTAGACATCAATTAGCACTTAATAAAAAGTTCTCTTCAGAGACTGAAGCTCCATGTTTCTTAAGGAACGTAACAGAGGGATAATAACACTTTGAGAATTTCAGAAACATGGTACTTTTGTGTTCCTGTGCTGTGTTACCACCAAGCCAGTTGCCACCAGAAAGCAAGAGCTCCTTCAACACTTTCCCACGAACCTCAAAGGAATAGAAGCTTTTACAAAGATTGGTTTCTCAGAGGCATTCAAGCAACTGAAGCTGAAGAGAATTACTAAGGTAATGGTCAGCTTTGGTCCTACAAAATGAAGCTACAGATGTCTCTATTATGAAGATGGAAATTCTGTGCCATCCACTATGGTTTGAATACAAGGCCCTACCTAAGATCTGATTTACAAAGAAAAATATGCATTAAATCCATTGCTATTTCTATCAGTTACTAAAAAGAGTTTAAAGTCTTTTGCTGGCTTTCTCTAGAAACTACAGACTCAGGAACATTTTGAATGTTTGATTGCTGGTGTAATAAGTGATTTTGTATAAGATCCAGGAGAAAAGATTAGAGTGAGTTATTTCTCTGTTCTAGTTTTGTTTTGAGGTAAGACCTGATATGTGTGAAATGCCATTTGATCAGGATTTTCCTTGGTAGAAGTCTTCAGTTCTCACACACTTGTTAATAGAGTCTGTTAGAAAGAATTTAGGTCAGGAGTCAATTGTGTAACTGAGTCAGAAACCTTTACCTTCAAATCTGAGTTGGATGTTTTGCTTGTGAACACAGATTATAAAGGCTAAGCATACTTCAGAAGAAATGTGTCATACATGAAGCAAGCTGAAGTTTTCATTTGGGCCTTTTTGAGTAAGCATCATAGTATTAAGTAAAAACTAAAGTTTTTTTTCAGAATCTTTGATCTTGTTCACAATGAAAATATGCATTACTGTACCTAAGGAATATGACACAATGCCATGTTTTGTTGTTCATCCCTAAATATAAATTTTCTCTTTTTATTTCAGTGGAGGAATGGAATGATACTGTTTTCTTCCAAAGAGGGAATAGTAAATATTTTAGTATTAGGATTTATCTATTATTTTCAGCACTTAAGTATTTAGGCTTACATGGAAATGTTCTAGGAAAGTATAGTGCTTTGCAAAACAGGTAGATCTACTTTAAATAAGACACTGTAGCTTTTTTTTTAATTTTTAAAAATTTTATACAGTTTTAAAGGTTACTTTCCATTTACAGTTACTACAAAACATTGGCTATATTCTCCATATTGTACAATAAATCCTTGAGCCTATCTTATACCCAGTAGTTTGTACCTCCCACTCCCCGACCCCTATATTGTACCCCCCACACTGATAACCACTAGTTTGTTCTCTGTATCTGTGAGTCTGCTTCTTTTTTGTTATATTCACTCATTTGTGTGTGTGTGTGTTTTAGATTCCACACATAAGTGATGTCATACAGTATTTGTCCTTCCCTGTCTGAATTATTTCACTTAGCATAATGCCCTGCAAATCCATCTATGATGCTGCAAATGGCAAAATTTTGTTCTTTTTTATGGCTGAGTAGTACTCCATTTTATATATAAACCACATCTTCTTCATCCATTTATGCATTGATGGACACTTAGGTTGCTTCTATATCTTGGTAATTATAAAAAATGCTGCTATGAACATTGGAGTGTATGTGTCTTTTTGAATTAGAAGTAAATTAGAAGTAAAACTGTCACTGTTTGCAGATGACATGATACTATACATAAAAAATCCTAAAGACACCACCAGTAAATTATTTGAGCTCATCAATGAATTTGGTAAAATTTCAGGATAAAAAAATTGATATACAGAGCTCTGCTGCATTTCTATACACAAATAATAAAGTATCAGAAAGAGAAGTTACGGAAAGAATCCCATTTACCATTGCATGAAAAAGAATAAAATGCCTAGGAATAAACCTACCTAAGGAGGCAAAAGACCTATACTCCAAAAACTATAAGACACTGATGAAAGAAATGGAAGACAACACAAACAGATGGAAAGATATACCATGTTCTTGGACTAGAATAATTAATATTGTTAAAATACTACCCAAGGCAATCTACAGATTCAGTGCAATCCCTATCAAAATACCACGGGCATTTTTCACTGAACTAGAACAAATAATTTTAAAATTTGTATGGAAACAGCATAGACCCCAAATAGCCAAAACAATCTTGAGAAAGAAAAACAGAGCTGGAGGAATCACTCTGCCTGACTTCAGACTATACTACAAAGCTGTAATCAAAACAGCATGACACTGGCACAAAAACAGACACATAGATCAATGGAGCAGAATAGAGAGTCTAGAAATAAATTCACACACTTATGGTCAATTAATCTGTAAGAAAGAGGCAAGGGTATACAATTGAGAAAAGACAGTTTTTTCAATAAGTGGTGCTGGGAAAACTGGACAGCTACATGTAAAAAAATGAAATCAGAACAATTTCTAACACCATATACACAAATAAACTCAAAATGGATTAAAGACCCAAATGTAGACTGGATATTGTAAAACACCTAGAGGAAAACATAGGCAGAACACTCCTTGACATAAATCAAGCAATATTTTTTGGATTCATCTCCTAAAGTAAAGGAAATAAAAGCAAAAATAAACAAACGGGTCCTAATTAAACTTAGAAGCTTTTGCACAGCAAAGGAAATCATCAAAAAACTGAAAGACAGGCTACTGAATGAGGGAAAATATGTGCAAACGGTGTCACTGATAGAGATTAATATCCAACATATATAAACAGCTCATACAACTCAACATCAAAAAAACAAACAACCCAATTAAAAAGTAAGCAGAAGAACTGAATAGACATATTTTTTTTCTAAAGAGGAAATGCAGTCGGCCAATAGGCATATGAAAAGATGCTCAACATAGCTGATTATCAGGGAAATGCAAATCAAAACCACAGTGAGATATCACCTCACGCCTGTCAGAATGGCTATCATCAAAAAGAACACAAATAACAAATGTTGGTAAGGATGTGAAAAAAAGGGAACCCTTGTACACTGTTGGTGGGAATTTACATTAGGCAGCTGCTGTGGAAAACAGTATGGAGCATTCTCAAAAAACTAAAAATAGAGCTATCATATGACCTAGCAATTCTGTTCCTGGGTATATATCTGAAAAAAACAAAAACACTAATGAAAATAAGATTCTGTAACTTAAAAAAAATAACTTGTAAAACTTTACTGCATATATTTTTCTGTTTGAAATAGTTATCTGTCTCACACCCTGTTTTGTTAAAAAAAATTTACCCCTGTGATTAAAAAAAAAAAATTGAAAGCAAAATAAAGACGTTTTCAGGGGAAAAAAAAACAGACAATTTGGTTTAAGCAGATGTCTTCTAAAGGAGCTCTTCAAGCAGAGGGAAAATTACCTATAATGGAAGCATAAAAATTCACGAAGGAATAAGAAACACCAGGAAGGGTAAATAAGTAAGCAAATACAAATTAATCCTGATTGTATAAAACATTATTAATATGAGTCAATATATTAAGAAAAAAAGCACAATAGACTAAAGAGAAGTAAAAGAAGATCTAACTGATCTAAAATATCTGCATTGTCTTAGAAATGATGAAAATACTAATGTACATCACACTGTAGAAAGTCAAGGATGTACATTGCTATCCCCAAGGTAACCATAAAAAAAAGTTGAGAGAATATCAGGATAATTAAAAGAAAATCAATGAAGAAAGAAAGGAGATTAAGGAGATATAGTAAAATGGTAGCTGTAAAACTAATTGCATTACAAGTAAATAGATTAAACTGTCCTACCAAAAGCAAGATTGCCAGATTGCATTAACAATCAACAACTGCATTCTGCTTACAAGAGATACATGTTAAATCTAATGACAGAAACATTTAAAAAATTTTTTTAATATTTAAAAATTTGCTGTGTAAACACTACCCACAACTAATGAAATTTTGAATAGCCATACAATACCAGATAGATTCTGTGGCAAGAAACATTACTAGAGATGCAATGGATATTTAACAGTGATAAAAGGGTCAATCCATTGATAAGATATGAAATTCTAAATGTGTTTGCAGCTAATAACATAGTCACAAACTATATAAAGTAAAAATCAATGTAATTGTAGAAACAAATAGAAAACTCAAAAAGTATTATGGTACTTTTTAATAGACTTTTCAAACAGCTGATACAAAATGTAGAAAAAACAAACCAGTGAAGATACAGATTTGAATAACAACATTAACAAACTAGCTCTAATTGACATGTATAGAGTACCATGTCCAATAATTGTAGCAAAATCATTATTTTCAAGTGCAGATGGAACATTTACCAAAATGCTGAAAGGAAGACTTAATACATTTCTAAGGATGTAAATAATATAGAGTATATTTGTAGACCAGTTGAATTAAACAAGAAAGCAATAGGAACAAGATGATAAAAATATTACATAAACTTTTTCAAAGAATGTAAAAAAGAGGGAAAACAATTATGCTTTATGAGATGAGCATAAGAATGATATGAAAACCTGACAAGTACATCACAAGAAAGGGAAATTATGAGTCAGTCTTTCTTATAAGCATCATCACAGAAATTCAAAACAAATACTAAATGAATCCATATATATATATATATATATATATATATATATATATACACATACATATATATGGAATTTCTGAATATTCAGAAACAAGCAATTAAAGAGTATATTTTTAATCTGAGATAAGGCATCTGTATTACAAAAACCTTCAAAAAGCATACACCATGTGACCCAGTAATCCCACTCCTGGGCACATATCCAGAGAAAACCATAATTCGAAAGGATACATGCACTCTGATGCTCATTGCAACACTATTTACAATAGCCAGGACATGGAAGCAACCTATATGTCCATTGACAGAGGAATGGCTAAAGAAGATGTGGTATATATATACAATGGACTACTACTCAGCCATAAAAAGGAACAAAATAATGCCATTTGCAGCAACATGGATGAACCTAGAGATTGTCATACAGAGTGAAGTAAGTCAGAAAGAGAAAGACAAATATCGTATAATATTGATTATATGTGGAATCTAGAAAAATGTACAAATGAACTTATTTGCAAAGCAGAAATACAGTCACAGATGTAGAAAACAAACCTATGGTTACCAAGAGGGGAAAAGAGGATCAGATGAATTGGGAGATTGGTATTGACATATTTACACTACTATATATAAAATAGGTAACTAATAAAAACCTACTGTATAGCACAGGGAACTCTACTCAATGCTCTGTGGTGACCTAAATGGGAAGGAAATCTGAAAACGAGTAGATACATGTATATGTATAACTGATTCACTTTGCTGTACAGCAGAAACTAACACAACATTGTAAAGCAACTATACTTCAATAAAAATTTAGAAGAAAAACCCCAGAAAACATACATACTTAAATTTGTTTTGAAAAACAGGCACATATATTTATGAAATATTGGAAAATATCCTTCACACCCCAAGTTTAGAAGTAAGACAAGAATACTCTCATTCCTACTGATCATTGTTCTGAATATCTTAGCCAGTAAAAATAAGAAAGGAAAGCAAAACACTCATTATTTATAGTCAACATGATTGTATGAATGAAAAATCTTTAAAGAATGTATGGAGTGTACTATTATACTATTCTATGATTTCAATTTTTTTAGAATTGAACTATTAGAATTAGAACTCTTAGAATTAATAAATTAGAAAGGTTAAAGATAAAGGTTAATATGAAAATCAAATATATTTTTATGATGTTACATATTGAATACATATTTGTAAACAGAACATAACCTTAAAAAGTGATACTACATACAGCATGTCAATAGGTTATTTACAATACCTCAACATTGAACACTTACAGTACTGTGGAAAATTAATTACCCAGAATGTACAGTGGTAATAGATATATGTAACAATTCCAGAATGTCCACATTTGTTTCCTGACCCATGAAATAAGGACACTTATTATAGGTAACAAAAAGTGTCATCCCCTGGCTGGAACCACTCCCACCCATTCCAGTTAACACTGAGTCAAAGAATAAAAGCAATACCATGTGTCTGGGTTGTGCAGGCCAGGATCTTAGGCTATACTCAATTTCCATGTGTGCTATAGGGCACTGTGAGTGAAGTTCCAGTTTCAGTTGTTACTGCCAGACTTGTCAGGCAGTGCTAGACTAGCTGCTCCAAATTCCATTCTGCATTTTAATCTGAAAGTACAGGAGCTAAACCCTTAGATTCATGTGACTGTCCACAGGATTTTAAGGTTCACCTTCCACCTTATGGGCTTAAGTTGACCTTGAATTTGTTAATTACATAAATTCTGATAACATCCTTGAAATCAGAGACTTTTTTAAAAAATGTATTTTATTGAAGTATAGTTGACGTACAATGTTGTGATAATTTCTACTGCACAGTAAGGTGATTCAGTTATACATATACATGCATTCATTTTCATTTTATTTTCCATTATGGTTTATCACTGGATATTGAATACAGTTCCCTGTGCTATATAGTAGGACCTTGTTGTTTATCCATTCTATACATAATAGTTTGCATCTGGTAATCTGAAACTCCCAATCCATCCGTCCTCCACCTGCCCTCCCCCTTGGCAACCACAAGTCTTTGTCTATGAGTCTGTTTCTGTTTTGTATATAAGTTCATTTGTGTCATATTTTAGATTCCACATATAAGTGATATCATATGGTATTTGTCTTTCTCTTTCTGACTTACTTCACTTAGTATGATAATCTCTAGGTCCATCCATGTTGCTGCAAATGGCATTATTTCACTCTTTCTATGGCTGAGTAGTATTCCATTGTATATATGTACCACATCTTCTTTATCCATTCATCTGTCTATGGACATTTAGGTTGTTTCCATGTCTTAGCTATTATAAATAGTGCTGCTGTGGACATTGGTGTGCATGTATCTTTTCAAATTAGTTCTCAGGATATAAGCCCAGGAGTGGGATTTCAGGGTCATATGGTAACTCTATTTTTAGTTTTTTGGGGGACTTCCATACC
Organism: Mesoplodon densirostris; assembly: GCF_025265405.1. Lineage (NCBI taxonomy): Eukaryota > Metazoa > Chordata > Mammalia > Artiodactyla > Ziphiidae > Mesoplodon > Mesoplodon densirostris. The sequence goes on along the minus strand of NC_082669.1, from coordinate 10,522,960 downwards.
GTTCTCCACAGTGCCTACACCAATTTACATTCCCACCAACAGTGTAGGAGGGTTCTCTTCTCTCCACATTCTCTCCAGCATTGGTTATTTGCAGACTTTTTAATGATGGCCATTCTGCCTGGTGAGAGGTGATACCTCATTATAGTTTGGGTTTGCATTTCTCTAATAATTAGCAAGGTTAAGCATCTTTTCATGTGCTGTTGGCCATCTGTATGTCTTCTTTGGAGAAATGTCTATTTAGGTCTTCTGCCCATTTTTTTATCGGTTTTTTTGTTGTTGTTGTTGTTGTTGTTGAGTTGTATGAGCTGTTTATATATTTTGGAAATAAAGCCCTTGTTGGTCACAAAATTTGCAAATATTTTCTCCCAGTCTATAGGTCGTCTTTTTGTTTTGTTTATGGTTTCCTTTGCTGTACAAAAGCTTGTAAGTTTGATTAGGTTCTGTTGGTTTATTTTTTGCTTTTATTTCTGTTGCCCTGGGAGACTGACATATGAAAACACTGGTATGATTTATGTCAGATAATATTTTGCCTATGTTCTCTTCTAAGAGTTTTATGGTGTCATGTTTTATATTTAAGTCTTTAAGCAATTTTGAGTTTATTTTTGTGTATGGTGTGAGGGTGTGTTCTAACCTTATTGATTTACATGCGGCTGTCCAACTTTCCCAGCACCACTTCCTGAAGAGACTGTCTTTTCTGTGTTGTATATCCTTGCCTCCTTTGTTGAAGATTAATTGATTGTAGGTGTGTGGGTTTATTTCTGGGCTCTCTACTCTGTTCCATTGATCCATGTGTCTGTTTTATGCCAGTACCACACTGTTTTAATTACTGTAGCTTTGTAGTATTGTCTGAAGTCTGGGAAGGTTATGCCTCCTGCTTTGTTCTTTGTCCTCAGGATTTCTTTGGCAATACTGGGTCTTTCATGGTTCCATATAAATTTTAGGATTATTTTTCCTAGTTCTGTGAAAGTGTTATGGGTAATTTGATAGAGGTCACATTAAATCTATAGATTGCTTTGGGTAGTATGGCCATATTAACAGTATTAATTCTTCCAATCCAAGAGCATGGGATATATTTCCATTTCTTTGAATCAGAAATCATAGACTTTTAGGTCTCAAATTCACCCAGAGAAACATTATAGTTCTCATCAACGAACAAATGAAAGGAATATAGGTCTATATTATAAAGGGAATGTACAATCTTCTTGGGTTAGAAGAGAACTGAGAGAAATTATCCAAACCCACGCATAGAAAGTAATTAAACAGGGCTTTAATGAAACACTGTGCCTAGGAATCAGGTTTCCTCAAAGAGAAAATGTGCTGATTTGTAAAAGATGCTTAAATGAGAAAGGAGCAGTTGATGAGTAAGAGAAAGAGACAACAAGAAAGAGCGAAGGAGAGAGAAGGAAGGAAGGAAGAAGGAAGGAAGGAAAGGAGGATGGAAGGGAGGGAAATAAAAGAAGACAAGATGATGGAAGAAAAGAAAGATATCATTTGGGAAAAGATTAATGTCCAACGCTTCGAGAAATAAATTGAAAAAAATATATATTGAACGGAAAAGTTAATGTTTTCAGATCTAATTACTCATAAAGAGATAAGTAAAGGAGGAAAATGTGTTAGCTGTTACTAAATCATATTGAGTCCCAAGTGGAGCAAAGTCTGAAAGAATAGATTGGATCATTCTTCCAAAGCAAGCTATGATCCAAAAAAATAATTGAGAAGTGTTTCTTAAATTGCCATAGTAAGAGCAATTTGGAAGCTATCTCCTTAAAGTTTGAGACTTTTGGCCACATGATTACAGAAAACAATTCATTAACTTTAGAGGGGAAGACTAAGAATATTTAAAATATTCAAGGCATTAATAAATGATTTTCAAGATGATATTATAAGTGGAACTACAAATACTGCCTATGCCTAAAGGATGTGTGACATTAGGCCTCTGAGGGAAGGTCCACAAAAAGAGACACACTAAACATAGAGGAGAGAGATGGAAAGAGACAGATTGATTCCAGGCCTAGGTTATGTTTTAATGGGAGAATATCTCCTGGGTGTCATTCTTTCAAATCAAGAACTTCAAGGTGAAAAGAGTTATTTGGACAGTGGGTGATTTGGAGAGTCATTGAACTAATTTTCATTATTTACCCTATAGGAGCTAACCCAAGACAACAAATAGAACATTATGAAAGTGGAAGGCAGGACAGATATTGAAGTAAGAAAGAAAAGGGGAAAGGAAATTGAAAGAAAGCATTCTGACCCAGTTTTGGTCCAAGTGCACTAAAGATGGAAAGGAAACAACTGGAACTTGTACCGACTCAGTTAAATCTTCCTAAAAAGGATAAAGAATATAAAGAAATTGAATATTAGAGGCATGATCCACTACTGCTGGTCAAGGCCTTAAAGCTACACAAGGCTTTCAAAAGCTGAAGAAGGACAATGCCTGGGGGAGTACATGTAGTGCTACTGGTTCTGACTTGAACTATGGGGCCCTCATTTCAGAGGTATCAGCTGCACCTCAGTTCAGAAATCTCCTAAGAACAAATAGATAACTGAAACAAATGTGGAGATGAGGGATAAACCTTTCCTAGTAGTCAGGTATCACCTGAAAGACTATGGAAGACAGATCATCCCTAGAGGCCACACCCAGCTCAGCAAAGGAGGAACTTATCAAGTAGGAGAGTTTGAACATGCTGAATGTGCATATTGAGTGTGGGCTGGCCAAATGCCATTCTCTGAGAGGAGAGAGAGTATGTATCAATGGCTTTTCCCCCCAACAGGAACATGCACAATGCCAAATTGCCCACTTGAAAGGGGTCTCCCAATGAAGTCTAACATCTCAAGTTGTACACTCTGGACAACTAGCACAGAAAAACTGGCATCAGTTGAGACAAAGACAAATTTTCTCCGTATACTCTCCTTATGTGAAACACCACTACATCTCCATTTTACATTTTGGAGTCATTCTGGAGTCCTGTATTTGCCTGAAATAATTGCTTTACTGGCTAGGGCTTGACATTTTTATTGTTGTTTTTTAAATTTGGTGGCTGAGGGTCCAATGCATGATCATCTTATTCATTCTGCTAGTTCAGTACTTAATTGCAAGAAGTTATTCTAGACACTGAGGATATGGTCATGAAAACACAGAGCGAGTTCTGGAGACTACATTCTAGTGAGAAAGATGTATAGTAATCAGGCAAACATAATAATAAGTAAGATAATTTTTGATAGTTAATACATTTTAACCTCAATTTTCTTTTTTTATGAATTAAGAAAAATGCTGCCTACTTCATGGTTATTGCTGAGATTAAATAAGATAATATGTGGAAAGCATTTAGTACAGTAAAAATTACAGCTCTACTACTACTGATACTATAGGAGTACATGTTTAACTTTTGTTTGAATCTCTTTCTCTGTATATAGTTTTTTTCCCCACCTATAAAGCAACACATGCATATTTTAACAAGATTTATACAATATAACTGATTTCTTAAATATTACACAGTAAGAATGTCAGTTTAACTTTGAAAATCTAGGCCCTCAATATGCCCAGGGTTTGCAATACGCTATTGTCTGTTCAAAATCTTTGCCTTCATTAGTAGCTTTAAGGAATTTAAGATAAATATTTGCATAAGAAAGAGTTTTTATTGAAATGATCCGAAATCAACATATACTTTGTCATTTGCAATATTCCCCCTAGGAAGTATGATGAATAATAAATGGCCAGCCAGATGTAGAACTTATTTAAGTACTTAACAAAGAGTTTATATTTGAGGCATTTAGCCGTAACCATACTTAAGCTGTGTTTTTGTCTTGAGACACATATTTTTTCCTAACTCTATGCATGCAGACAGCTTCAGACATCTAACATCTACTTTGACTCTTTCTCGCTTTTTCTTTTTTTCTTTTTTTTTTTTTTGGCTCTAACAAAATGGGGTGGTAAGAATAGTTAAATGTGGTAAAGACAACAATTTTGCTTTCATCTGATAAGTCACGTTGGTCACAGGGAACCACCTAGAGGTCAGTGGTTGATTATTTATGAATATGAAAACATTGTAAAATATTCCTAGAGCACTTTAGCCTGGTTAGAATCATAAAATATTATAAGTTCTACACTATAAATAAGCAGATAATTTTACTGTTCATTTTTTTTTTTTTTTTTTTCGGTACGCGGACCTCTCACTGCTGTGGCCTTTCCCGTTGTGGAGCACAGGCTCCGGACGCGCAGGCCCAGCGGCCGTGGCTCACGGGCCCAGCCGCTCCGCGGCATGCAGGATCCTGCCGGACCGGGGCACGAACCCGTGTCCCCTGCATCAGCAGGCAGACTCTCAACCACTGCGCCACCAGGGAAGCCCTACTGTTCATTTTTAAAAACAAGTATACTGAAGGTTTTAATTTAACAGCCATTTAGTGGCACTTACTGTGTGCCAGACAATGTTTTAAGCAATTTACAGATATTAACGAATATTAATACCTGATAAGAACTAATGAAGAAGTTTCTAATACAGCCTCTATTTTGCAGTTAAGAAAACTGGAGCAAGAGAAGTAAGGTGAATTTCCCAAGGTTGCACAGCTAGTAAGTGACCAAGCCAGATTCAGCACCAGGAGCTGGGTTTCTGAATCAGGGTTCTTAAGCATAGGCCTCTGCTGCCTTACTTAAAAAGCATCTAGAAAAAGTCACTTATGGGTAGTGAAAGAAAAGTCAAAGCTAGTTTTGTTTAATATTATAAATCCCTGAACTTTTGCTATCTCTTTTTAGAAACATTGTTTTTTCCAATATTAAGTAATAGCATTCTAAGATAATTCTTATATTTCTCAATAGTTATCACTTGCTCTACATAGTTACTGAACTTGGCATGATTCTGCAAAGGGGAATGGATTGTTATTTTCTAGGGAGTAAAAGATATTGCCACACTAATAGAATGTCCAGATATGTTTTATCAGACTTTTTTACACTCTTGGTAAAAAGAAGGATGTGAGAGTTTTTAATATGTAACACCAAATACATAATGAATTTTGTGAGAGTTGGCAAATAATATTTTCTGAGAGAATCATATAGTGTGCAGACAACAGTAATTATAAGATAGTTTATTTCACTAATACTATATCCAAAAGAAGATTGTGTATTCTTGGATATTGACCTTTCAAGTCTTTTTTTTTTTTTAATTTGGGGCCTATACTAGTTTCCTAGCAGACTTTAGCTATGATATGTAACTATTAGCAATAATATAATGAACGCAAATGCTTATACTGTTAGACACCAGAGGGTTTTGTAGCCCTGGTCCACCCACCAATTAGTTGAAAACTCTGGAAAAAAAGAAAAGAAAAAAATGTCATTGAAAAGAAAGGGCATATTTCAGCTAATTAATAAAGAAAGGAAAAACCAAGGATTACTGAATAAATTACATTTCTCACTAAATCTGGATAATTTTATCATTCTAAATAGGAATGAAATTGTTATTAACTATTAGTACCTTGAAATGTTTAACATAGTAATGTAGGTAAACCATTAATCATATGCAACTATTTTCCCACTTTGGGCTATCATGTTCTGCTGTATCATAATTACATAATATGTGTTTGGCTCTTAATCCAGGCCAACTGCTTACTAAAGCACAAAATCTCCAGACTAGACTGACAACAGTAAATAGCTCTACAAACATACTTGGAAGTTTAATCTTGAGTTTCTTTCACTTAATCTTTATCAAAGGTTCATCGTTATTGAACAGTAGCTGATGAATTTGCATCCCAATCCCTTTTCTAAGTCAGTCCCTGGATTAACCTAGAATCTGGATTACCAGAGAACAGTCTACCTGGATCTTATTGGGTACATTTTCCTCTTAGAAAAGATTTCTTTGAAATGTTTTATTGGGAAGGAAAAAACTTTCCTCTACCCTTTTAGGTTCTTCTGGCTGGTCTAAAAATTAAATTGACATGAGACAGATTAACAGGAGAAAATCAAATTCAGTTTCAGATGAAAGAGAATTCCACATACAAGAGAGGTTCAGAGACAGAAAGTAAATGAGGAATATATGCCATCCTGAGCTAAGGAATGGGATAGGGACCTGGGGCTTCCAAAGACAGGAGGGTCAGTCACAGGAATATAAGAAGAAGAGCAGATGTTTGGTAATTAGACGTTTGCCCTGCCATATAGATGGAACCATTTAGATAAAATTTATCTCCAGGAATAACTCTTTGTATGGGAAAAGTCCCTTAGTCTGTTAGTCCTGAGAACAGGTCAGTTCAGTTAAATAGTTGTATCTCATTTCACTAGGTGGTGATGCAGGTACACTTCCAAAGCTAGGCCTATGGTGCAAGTAATCAGGTATTTAATAAGAGGTGTTTCTATGAAAACAAAAGAGAAACAATGGTTAGTGATTAGAGTAGACTATAATCCCAGTTTCTGAGTTCTGAAAGTAGCCAGTCAATAAGAATTCTAGATATCAGTCTCAAAGCAGTATTTGCAAATGTTTGAAGGCAAATAGAAAGGGATGTGAGTGAACTTTTATTTTTGTTCTAATGTCTATTCTTCCATCTTACTAAAGGAATTCCAAAACCTAGCCATTATACCAATATGAGAGCTCTCAAAAAAAATTTTTTTTAATTTAGCAAATTCAAAGAATCCATTATGTGGCCATTGATGAGTAGGATCTGTTAATCTTAATAGCAACTCAAACCAATAAGCCTTTTTATGGCTTAACCATGTAGGTAAGAGCTGTCCTATAAGAGAGTGTAAATGATTCGGCCCTCACAAGATCCAGGAAGTTCACTCTCAGAGTTAGCCTAAGAAAGTAAAGTCAGTTACTATGAGGGGCTCTGTTTTTAAGCAGCTGCTCCAAAACACAGGGAATCACGTTTTCCCCTCACTGAACAGAATAGGGCAACTCACCAACCCACAAGTCACCCATTTCTTTAGTTCCCTAAGCTTAGATCCACAGCCTACTCAGCTGCTCACCAGGTGTATTTGTATCCCCTGGCTGGCAGAGATCAGAGAGAAAACAATGACCGTCTCTGGGAGGAATGGGATCAACAGAAAAACAGAGTATACTCATCCCAGATATTTTCTAGAGTCCCTTTTGCCCAAAGAACCAGCTCCACGTATACTTTTTTCGGTAATCTGAATTTGGAAAAGAGAGAAAGGGGAGAAGGAAAAGACTCTTACCACTCTCACTTCCAACAGACCTTACCGCAGGCAGAGATCTGGGAGACTGACATGGCAAGAAATCTAACCTTCTGCCTGCTGTTGTCAGATGTCCCAGAATGTCTTCATGTGCAGTAGTCTTTGGGAGAAAGCACTTTTTTCCAGCCAGCGAGTGCCCTACATTTGGTACCAAAACTGTCAGAAAAGAAAAAAACTTTTTCTCTACCCTTCTAGGTTCTTCTGGCTGGTCTAAGAATTAAATTGACATGAGTCAGATTAACAGGAGAGAATTAAACTTAATTTTGTACATATGGCAATCCCACACACATGAGAGGTTCAGAGACAGAAAAATAAAATGAGATATGTATGCCATCGTTTAAGGAATCGGATAGGAGCCCGGGGCTTCCAAGGACAAGAGGGTCATTCACAGGATGATAAGATGAGCAGATGTTTGATAATTAGATTTTTACCCTGCCATATAGATGGGACCACTTAGATAAAATTTATTTCTGGTAATAACTCTTTTTCCGGGAAAAATCCCCCATTTAATTTCTTCTAGGTAGTTAAGGGATGGACAGTAGTTTCTCTTGAACCTGCAGGGTCTAGATTGTCTTTAGCTCAAAATGATCCTTTTGCAAAAGCGACACATTTTGGGGAAGGCTTGTTCTGAACCCCTACAGTTTCTTGTTTAGATTTTTAAGTATTATGAAGAATGAAATTCATCACCGAAAGGATTTTGAGGACAATATTCATTACTTTAAACTATGTCTTTTTTGTTAGAACAAATTCATTTCTGGTTTTGTCATTAAGAAAGCTCTGCCTCTTCTGAGTAAATTTTGTCACTGTATGTGGCTACCTATATGTTCCTCTTAGATTTGTTGGTAAGGAAGCTTTAAAAACTAGTTGCCTCCATTTATCATTTATTATAATTTTGTGGCAGTTTTGTATATGTTTTAGCTGGGTCTCAGCTATCAGCTAGTATTTCCTGGGGTACCACATGGGACTGTACTACTTGTGGCAAGTTGTGTTAGACATTCTCCAGAGGGAGCCAATGTTGTGAATGGACCAACTCTTCTGATTCTTATTATGATTTCAGGACGTACCTCAGCAACAACTATCAGGGAATTTTGAAAAGCAAGTTTTATTACTCACAGGTCCTGGAGGGTACACAGGACACCTAGGGCCACTCAGCTAAGTCACAGAGAAAGACAGAGACATAGCAATGACCTAGGGTTCTGCCTTTATTGGGGTTGAGGGTGGGGTGCCCAGGATTTTGTGAGTTCACTCTTTATCAGTGAATTTAAAACATAAGAATAGCAATTAAAGCATGGGAAGGGAAAAGAGGGATCACTCAAGGGGTCAGTTATCTAGGTGACCCGGGGCTTTCTAAAAGTAACTTTATGGGTGGAGTGGCCTGAATCTTTATTTAGTTGTATAGCTGGCAATATGTTTATTTGAGATGAATGTCTTTGAAATGGATGCCTCAGCAATCAAAAGCTTAATGTCAGGCACTTACATTACAATAAAAAAAAAGCTAATTGTCAGACACTTACACTAAATTATACTACCCTCATCTTTACTCAGTGTTATGTGGATCCGGTTCCTCCCTGTCAGACAGACCTGCAGTGTGTCTAGTTCCTATGAGGAGACTGTAGTACTTACATCCCCTGACACAGCCTTATTGCCCTGTGCTCCCAGCTGAGGATGGTAGCTGCTTCCTGCTGTTGCTAATTTCTCTGTCCCCTATTTGGACTCTCCTCCAGTTTATCCCCTGTGTAAACAAGTTCTTCTGTTAAACTCACTTTATTAAAGCATGATTAGGGCCTCCCTGGTGGCGCAGTGGTTGGGAGTCCGCCTGCCGATGCAGGGGATGCGGGTTCATGCCCCGGTCTGGGAGGATCCCATATGCCGCGGAGCGGCTGGGCCCGTGAGCCATGGCCGCTGAGCCTGCGCGTCCGGGGCCTGTGTTCCGCAGCGGGAGAGGCCACAGCAGTGAGGAACCCGTGTACCGCAAAAACAAAACAAAACAAAACAAAACATGATTAGAGCAGTTTCTGTTTTCCTGTTTACACTCTGACAGTTATCTTGCTGAATTTCATATATTTCCATATAAGGTATTTTATCAATAAGTCTTTTTGGAACACAGCAGAGTCTGGATAAAGAGGGAGAAAGGAGAAAGAAAGCCAGAGACAGAGACAAAGAGAGACAGACATAGATTCAGAAACAGAGACTGTATAAATATTTTAAGTTTGTAATGGTTGTAAACAGACTTCTAAGGCACAATTGCTTTCAAAGTTGCATTTCATTATGTAATTCATTCAGGTTTTTAAATTCATTTTTACTTTATGCTCTTTATAAGATTGTCGTAAACGGATGTTAAGGAATCTAATTTATGAAAAGAAACAATTAACTGTTTTTTGCATGACTGAGAGTAGTTGCAATTTTTTAATACTTTCCATTTCTCATTTGGATTTATTTAAAGCATTCTTCAGTCTTGGCTAAAATAACACATCTTACTTACTCTTACACTTCGAGTCAATTCAAAATTAATGTGCAAAATCTGATTTTTTTCAAAGAAAAACACATTTGTTTTCTTTTTAATGTCGTGAATAATAATCACTCCTAGAAATTCCTGATATTAATATATGGGGATTATAATGAAGATATTATAAGTCTGTTTCACCTTTAAAAAGCAACCTAATTGCTATCTTATTCCGTATGTGCTCCAGATATTTTTCCAGAATCCTTTAATGAGACCTAGTTGTATTATTATGTACCCATGATTATAATGTGCTTCATAGGAGTTTATATTTTTTAAATTTTTCATCTTATTAAGCATTCCTTTCTGACATGCCGTTTGTCAAGAAAAGACACGTGATGTGTGAGTCACAGCTCTTCAGTAGCAGATGTTATGTCCATGAGAGACTTCAAATTTCTTTTTGATAAGTATTTATGACTTTAACACCACAAACTAAACTCTCAACAGGCTGCACTGATTTTTTTTCCTCCACATAAATCTTTATATAATAAATACATTGACAAAGACAGCTACTCTCTATTTTGACAATTATTAATTATCAACAAAAAATCAGCAATTATTACTAGTTATAATTTTTAACTTTTGAGACAAAGACTCTCTTCTCTCTTAAAAGAGAAGCTAACATTTTTCATGTTGATAATTATGATTTCCATTAGTAATTATGGTATACATTACATTGCAGGATTTATTTCTTTTTTCACGGTGTTTTGTTTTGTTTTGTTTTGTTTTTTGCCTGTTTACTTAATACTGGGATAGAACTTGGAAAATATTTTCTGATGGATATTAAAAATGTCTTGTAGGCTGTCCTCAAATGTCAGTGTCTTAAAAGAGTCTTTGGCAGGTATTGAATGGCAGTAGACATGAATGAATCCCCTGATAAGTATATTTCCTTCAAATATGTTGCCAAAGTGAAATTCAATTGCTTTATATAGCAGAAGCAAGCGAGGGAAAGTCATCATACTTTGAATTTTTAAGTGTTGGATGTTTAATCTTAAAGACAATTCAGAATTGATGCAGGCATTATGCATCATCAGTTAGATGCAAATCTGTACTCAGAAAAGAGCTTTGGCTCTTAAGTGCTATGAGAAAATGTTGGATGTATGAACTTTAAACCACAGGAGATATTACAAAGTGAAAACAAAAATTACGAAAGTGTTAGTAGCTCTGTATCACTCATAGAATGTCTAAATTGTATAAAGGATTAGGCCATAATAAACCATGAAGCCAAAGGAAAGTTTTGATGCTATCATTTAAGTCTACTGGTTTAAATGTTGGAGAACACACATGGAACAAAAACCATTTTCGATTAAGTGGAATTGATACTGAGATGCCTTTCCAGTCATGAATCAGTCATGAAGCGTAATCTCAACAGAAACCCACTACCAAAATGCAAGAAGTATGAGGGTGTTGCTTTGTCCTTTTTGTATTTTCATAGAGGAAAGGCATTTATTAAATTCACTAAAAGATCTAGTAAGTGATTATAGATTAAGTAGTAAAAATATATGAGGAAACAGCCATTTGACAATTTAAGGTTGGGATTAATGTCTGGGTATAAGTGATATGGTAATGTAAGCATAAAAAATTAAAAATTAAAAGTAAAAATTAATTAATTTTTAATTAGTAAAAATTAAAAGAATAAATTAAAATTTGTACAGAAAAATTAGAATCAATGTTTAAAGAATCATCCTGATGAACTGTCCTCCGTTTACTAACTCTGGAGACTAGTTCAAGAGATCTTCGGGTATTATAAATAGGCAGAAGATATCAAATAGCTTGTAATGTTTCCAAGAGTAATTTTGGTTTAAACACAAGGCTTTACATGGTAACTGCCCCAAAGTACCTTGTTCTACAAATCTTAATTTCTAACTGGTTTGAAAGACTGAAAGAAGGTAGACCAATCCATTAGGTTGGATAAAACTCTTTCTGAAACTATATTTACTTATAATTATAACTCACTAGCAATTTTCCTCTTTGAAGATCTATATTTTCTAATGAAGTAATTGGAATTGGTATATATTTAACACCTACTAAGAGTGTGATTATTCAATGTATGGAAACAGAGTGTTAAGAAAATTCAAGTCCTTTTGAGGGGAGGGGGAATGCCACAATTTAAAGAGGAAAATTAACAGCTCAGGTTTAATGACAGTAAGTCTTAAAGACTCCTCTTTAAGGAATTATTCTGGCTTTCTTTTTCATGAATAAGTGTACTTGTCTTACAGTCAGCTTTCAATTACCTCCACCCAATCTGAGTGGAACAGAAATGTCCTACCCCTTCACGGCTATCTGTTGTCACTAATAATCTGAGTTGGAAAATCATAACTATGAAATGCATGCTTGTGCCAAGAAAAAGATTTCATAATTTTAAAGTAGTAGTATTACTTGAATTCATCTATTATGTATTTCTATTCTATGAGAACTGGGACCGCAACTAAAATATGATACCAGACACAAACTCTTATTCAAAGATTGTAGCTCTACCAAAGGATAAAGATAAAGCAAATTAATAACCTTAATCTCAACATCAACTATGGAGATTGTTAATAAGACAGCTGAATTTACCCAAGAAAACCCCTAAAGTAGAAGTTATTTGTTCATATGCACAGTGCAGAATCCTCACATTACAAATTTCTAACAAAATTTAACACTAATTCTAAAGTGTACTTTAAAGTTAATTAAAGGTAAAATGTCTGTCTTTAAGCCAAAGGTGAAAGAGTTAGAAAGTACTACAGTAACTTGGAAGTCAAACTTGGTGACTTCCATTCTGTGAAAGAACAGAAAAATGATTCCTTGGCACTTAGATTCACACAAGTGTATATTATAGTTTAAGGCAAGTTAGCTTAATTAACCACTTGATCTTAATGTGAGTTAGTTAAAATATAAATACATATATTTTATAATAATTTGTTTATAGGTAAGAATAATTTTTGCTGAACTGTGGTAATGTTCTCTTTTGCTCTGACAAAGAAAAAGGAAAAGAAGGAAGAAAGGGAGGGAAGGAGGGTGGAAGGAAAGAAATTTGAAAGTTATGTTAATGAGCCAACTTGAAAATACACTATGTTTTATTATGTATCAGCCTAGTATTTGTGCAAGAGAAAACGTTGTTACCTAAATATCCCAAAGGATAAGCATTAAAAAAGAAAAAAAGAGCCAATTTGTGTCAGCAGTTCAGTCAGGGAAGTCAGAGCAGTGAGCTAATTGGAGCAAGGGAAGGTGACAGATTGGGATGACAATTTTCAAGTTTAAAATGTATTCGTCTATCCCTCATAATGCAGAAATATTTGTTTATTTGCTGCCTTCTTCACTGTTAGGATTTATCTTTTTCTCATCTTCCGTGAATTTCTTTTTCCTTCTGTAGTCCCTTCTGAAAGGGAACAGGAACGCTGCTCTTGAATTGCCTTCCTCCATTAAGAGCCAAAGTCTACTCTGAGAACCTTCTGGGGAACTCCCAGTTGCTGAGACATGAGTTAAAATCTAGCAAATGGATTTATTGATTGTTACAAAAATAAAATATAGATGTTTATAAGCTTAATAGCTTTACTACAACATTAATACTACTTCCTTGATCATATTAATGGCACAGACTGGACATTATTTCAATAACCACCTTAGTTCTAAAGCCAAAAGAACTTAATTTATAAAATGGTCTTTTATTTATAACAGATAAATGTGCAGTACAGTTGCATTTGCACTTGATTGAAAGCTACATTGAATTATATGCCATTCTTTGGAGAGAATTCTACTTTAGATTTATTTTTTGGAAACAATCAAACAGCTGCTTTTAGTTTAAATAGTTTATTCTTGCTAAAAGCGATGGCAGTCCAGAAACATTTTTCTATCAAGGTTTATCTCTACTTGTTAAAGTTTAGATAAGAGACTGCCAGATTTTCTGCTTCAAAAGAGATAAGAACAACTGTAACCACAGACACTGCTCATTTATCACTAGCATGTATGGTTCTGCAGAACAAAGTAAAAATGCATCTATCTCTGCTTAGAAAGAGGATACATTTGTATTAGACCAAGGAAGAAATATCAGATATTTAATTTCAAAAGATAGTGACACAGTTTTTGTGCAAGAGGAGAGAATAATTCATAACACAGTCATGAATTTTTAAAGATAAAGTTGATAAATTAGTTTTGAACTTCACTAGATTCAGGTGTTTTTAAGGGTTTTTGGAGAAGAGTGAATGTTTAAAATTGTCGCTTATTTTTATTCTGATGATCATGATTGAAACATAGTAGTTTGTCTATTCACGAAGATTTGCAAATATTTTTAATGACTACATAGTATACTTTTTCAGTTCAGCCTCCAATATTTATGTGTACTTAAATAAATTGAGGATTACTAATTATTACAAACAAAATAATTATTAGCAATTACTGTGTAGGTAGTACAGTCTAGGCATGATGCTAACAGAGAATTAAAAGACAACCAATAAAGAATTCCAGAGGGAGAAGCTCTTAAAAAAATACAAATAATCAGAATATAGTATGAGAGGGATTATGGGAGAAGAATTAATGATTAATTTATGGATAAAGCAAGATTCATGGAAAGGAGGATATTGGACCTGGGACTTGAAGAATAATCAGGATTATACCAAATAGAGAATAAGAAAGGGTAAGGCATACTATTTAAGGGGCATAAGCAAAGGCACTGAATCATAAAATATTAGCAGTTTAGGGACAGAAATACAGTATGACTTGATCTTACATTACCAGATGCTGAAATGATCTGGCAGGAAACACGTAGGAAATATAGATTTAATGAAGAAAATGTAATTGAAGCCCTGGCAAAATTGCATGGTACATTTTTGTCACGGCAAATAGGTCACTATAGCTAAAATATCTTTGGGTAACCAAGGAAAAAAGAAACAGATAAAAGCCTGGAGAAATATGTTTGTAGCAAATTGACAAGCACATCACATCATGTTAAGTTTGTATTTAACTTCAGGCAGTGAAGGATCACTGAATTTAAGCTGAGAAATAACGCAGTGAGATGTTAATAGACAAAACTACTAGTAATGCTGTGTAGTATAAGAATGTGAAGGAACTGAATTGCATAAGACCAGGGTCATGTCAATTTTGCCTTCCCATCACTCTTCTTCCCCCTTTTAGTAAATGCACCTTTTCTTTTTTTCTGAGTCTGGAAAGAAGGAGCATCCTACCTACCTTGGCTGGGTTAATTATGGTATCATTTATCCACGGCTACAGCTAAGGGACCAGAGAAGAGTATGTATGCCAGCTGCCTGAAAATTACAGATTAGAGGTGAAGAGGAGAGAGAAAGAGACTAATTCCTGACAGAATTCTATCCCCATATCTAATCTCTGAAAGCAGCTCCATCCCATTTCTAAATTTTGTTTATGTGAGTATAGTATATTGAGTGTGAAAATGGCACCAACTCTTCCTCTCTCTCTTTACCTGTGCCCTTTGCAATGTGAATTTTCATCTCCTTCCATCAAAAATAGCATCTGTTTCCCTACACTTTAAATCTAGGATAGGCTGTGACATGCTTTGACCAATAGAATGAGGCAGAAGTGACTGTGTTCCAGTTATGAGCCTTGGCCGCAGAAGGCCTACGTTCTCTTGAAACCCTGCCATTGCCATGAGAACAAACCCAGGGCAACCTGCTGAAGGTTGAGAAACCATATGGAAAAAAGTTGAGTCAGCCTAACCACTAGGCAGCCAACCTGCCAGTCTACCTCAGACACATAAACTAGCCCAGCCAAGGTTATTCAAACCCAGTCCATGTCAACAGAATTGCTCACCCAACTCACAGACTTACAGAGCAAAATAAATTTTAGTGTTATATTCCACCAAGATTTTATGTTTTTTTCTGATGCAAAATTATTGTGGCAGTACATAGTTGATACAATAAGCCAACAAATTTCCCCTTTTTTGAGTAACTTACCTGGATTTGAGGTTCTGACACAACAGGTTAAGAAGGCATTTTGATATCTAGGTGAGAGTTCAAGCCAGAAATACTGTGGAACGCACAAGTCATTAACACTAAAAACCAATCGAATGAGTAATGCACAAAACATTTATGCAATTGTATATGGTTTGGGACAAAGTGGGCATTATTATGAATGATGCTAAAATTTATATCTAGAAAAATTGGATGATTTATAATTAAAATGGAGAATAAAGAAGCAGACCAGATAAATGTGCCCTAGGAAAACAGTAAGTGAAATAAAGGTATTTTGCATCTGATGTCCTAAGGGAAGTGAGGAGAAGAGTGGAGTTAACATTTAATGTTTCAAATGTTTATGGAGTTCAGATAGAGTCTGAAATAAAGGCATTGTGTTTGATAATTAGCAAGGCATGAAGGGTGGAACTTTTCGAGAGGAATTTCAGTGAAAAAAATACAGTTAAAATGTAGTAGAAAGTACAGTCGGTGTAAATCATTAACAGTGATTGTTATATTCTCTATATCTACACATATATATTTTTGAAAGGTAGGAATACATATGTATTTACTCATTAATTTATCCATTCAACACATTTATTGCCTGCTCTCTGCCATGTTTATTGCTAGGGGTGAAGATACAGCCTCTGACCATAGTCTAATGGATGAGTTAATTTGTGCATATACACCTGAAAAACACTAAAAATAAGATGATAGAGGAAAATATTAAATAATATAAAATGTCAGATTATCATAGAGGTAGAAATAACCAGCTCTACCTTTCATAAGGCTTCCTAAAAGATAACAAATTAATTAAGTTTTAAAGTGTGCATTTAAATTCTCCATTTGTCTTTTTGTTTGTTTTGTTTTGGGGGATTGTTTTGTTTGTTTTTAAGCTTTTTTATTAAAGTATAATGCATACAGAAAATGCGTATATCATAAGCATATAGCTCAATGAATTCTCACAACCTGAACTTACTCAGTTCAAGAAACGGAACATAACCAGAACCCCAGAAGCACTCCCTGTGCTTGCTTCTAGGCCTTACTGTCCACGTCTCCTACCCCCCAGGTAAACACTACCTTGACGTCTAACATCGTGGATTAGTTTTGCCTGCTTGGTATTTTATATAAATTGAGTCAAAGTTATATTTCATATTTTAGTAATATACTCTTTAGTGTCTGCTTTCATTCACATTATAAATGTGAGATTCACCCATATTGAATGTAGTTGTAGATAAATAATTCTCATTGTCATGTTATATTCCATTGTGTGAATATTCTGCAATGTATTTATCCATTCTGAATAGTGCTGCTATAAATACTTTAGTACCTATCTACTGGTGAACATGTTTATGAATTTCTGTTAGGTATATATCTAGGAGTTGAACTGCCAGGTTATAGGGTATCAGGATGCTCAGCTTTATTTTATAAAACTAGTTTTCCAAAGTGGCCACACCAATATACACTCCCCCCAGCACAGATACAAGTTCTAGTTACTCTATATCCTTTCCAGCACTTGATATTTACCATCTTTTTTACTGTAGCCATTATGGTGGGTATATAGTTATATCTCAGTACAGTTTTAATTTTTATTTCCTTGTCCTCCATTCCCACCATAGTGTCTTCCCAAGACAGTTGACTGATATGTGAGACCTGAGACCCAGGTACAGCCTTCACATGACTGCACCATTTTACATCCCACTAGCAATAATAAGCAATTAGTAAATTTAAATCTTCCCACACAAAAAGAGCCTGAAGTCTGATGGATTAATTGTTTAATTGCATTAAGCATTTACAGGAGATATAACATCAACACTCCACAAAATTTTTCAGAAAATACAGGAAGAAGGAACACTTTTCCACTCTATGAGGACAGTACTACCCTGATACTTAAGCCATAAAAATATACCACAAGGAAAGAAAGCTATAGACTAATATGCTTTATAAATATAGATGTAAAAATTTTCAGCAAAATATTAGCAAATAGAATCCAGCAACATATAAAAGGTTTATACATCATGACCAAATGGGGTTTATTCCAGTGATGCAAGACTACTTCAACATTCAAAAATCAGTCAATGTAATCTACCATATTAATAGACTAAAGAAGAAAAATCCCATGATCTACAGATTCGGTACAACTGTATCAAATTTCCAGCAGGCTTTCTTCCCCAGAAGTTGATGAACTAATCCTAAAATTTATATAGAAATAGAAAGGACCAAGAATAGCAAAAAGGAATTGCCAAAAAGTAAAGTGGGAAAACAGTCACCTCCCAATTTCAAAATGATTATAAAACTACAGTAATCAAATTACTATAGTGCTGGTGTGAAGTGAATTCTCCATTTGGATAAGCAAATAAATGACCACCCAAGCAAAACAAAACAAAGAACAACAACAACAACAAAAAAACCACAACAATTTGCCTGAATGCACAGTGTTGTAAAGGTATATGGGATATGATCAAGGAATTTCATCAACTGATTTTGCTGGAGCACAACTTATGCTATGGAAGTTGTAATCAGTGAGGTCAGGGACAAAAACATGGTCCAGATGAAGATGTCGTACATTACTAAGATTGGGATTTGTCCTCTAAAGAAGCTTAAGAGTGGTTGACACTTAAGGCAAAGGGCTACAGGATCAGATTTTTGTTTAGAAAGATAACTCAGGGGGCAGTATGGAGATAGAAAGAAGTAAAGATGAGGCTGGGGTAAAAAGACAGTCCAGGTAACATGTTTTTCAACCATCAGTTATTCCCATAAAAGTCATCAAGGTTTTTTGCATATCAGTGTATTACCTATATATGTCTTTACTTATTGCTTACTTTTGTATCAACTTACTTTAAAATGCAAACCTATTCATTCAGAGAGAATACTTATCTTAAAATAAAATAAATAACTATTTTAATTTATTCTTATATGCAATCTAAAATAATCTTCTGTACTACTAGTGGCGTGGGTATACCTTAGAAAACAATACTTTATCATCCATTGGTAACAAAAAGGAGAGGATAGAGTTGAGAGACAGCAAGAGAAAGATTCACCAAGGCCTGGTAACTGATTGAATGATGGTGGGAATATTAGCTAATTTTATATTAGACACTTAATATGTGCTGAACACAACTGTAAGCACTTCACTGTGAGAATACCATTATTATCTCCATTTTATGGAGGTATCCACATTTTATAGATGAAAAATCAGGCATGGAGTCTAGTAGGATACTTCTCAGATTTCTCATCCTGTTGATTTTCTCTAAAGAGTCAGATGGGTAAAATAAAGAAGTATTCAACATTATTGTGAATATGCGAACATTATTGGGCACTTGTTTATTATTATTATTAGATATTATAATCAGATTTTGATGGTGTATGTTGATATTACATCCAGACAAAAAGAAATAACCACATTCCCCCCTGCTTATGAAAACTAACCACTTGTCTTCTACTACCATGTTAATTTCCCTGTAGAATTATTATTAAAGAATGACAGCAAGTTAAGGATTAAAGTAGCCATTGAGACAGTGTCTACAATGCCAAGGGAAAACTCTGGTGAACTTGAATTGAAAGGTATAACTTGGGGGGCTTCTCTGGTGGCGCAGTGGTTGGGGGTCCACCTGCCGATGCAGGGGACACGGGTTCATGCCCCGGTCCGGGAAGATCCCACATGCCGCGGAGCGGCTGGGCCCGTGAGCCATGGCCGCTGAGCCTGCGCGTCCAGAGCCTGTGCTCCGCAACAGGAGAGGCCACAACAGTGAGAGGCCCGCGTACCGCAAAAAAAAAAAAAAAAAAAAGAAAGAAAAAAAGAAATGTATAACTTGGGCATACAACCTTCCGCTGATCTATCTTTTTTAATCCCCCGTTCATGTGGTAAATGACTACTGGGTACCTGGTACACTGTGTCAAGTACTAGGATTATAAGATTAAGCCTACACCTCTCTACCTTCCTGGAGTTTATGTTCCATTGAGAGAAGAGAGACAATTTACAAGTAAATTACATTTTCAGTATATTGGATGATCATAACTGGCATGGGGGAATAAATAAAGCAGCGAAAAGCAATAGGGAGAGCCAGAGGGATAGGAATGCAGTTCATAGTAAGGGTGGATGAGGAAAGGTCTCACTGAGAGCTGTGATCTTTGACAAAGACCTGAGGAAAGTAAGTCATGATATAACCAAAGTAAAAGTATTCTAGGCAGAGGTGGAGGGTGAGGGCTGGAAGGCTTAGCTAGGGTCTTATCCATTCAGCCACCTACAAAGAGGAAGTGGAAGAGAAAGAACCGAACAATGGCAACCACCCTTTAAGTTATTGTTACCCCATTTGCTGGTTATTGCGGTTGATGACATCTTGTACTTGAGCTCTGATCAGAGACCAGCAACTAGCTCTTCCCTGAGGAAAAACTAAGAATGGGTTTAACAGAGGCAAGCATGACATGAGAAGAGGGTAAATGTATTCTTCCCAATGCCAATCTCAGATTATTGATAGATGAATAGAGTGTCTTTGAATAACTTCAGTGTGTGCCAGATTGTGTTCAAAGGATTGCTTTTCCAAATTAACTTCCCTGTGTTATCATCATGTATGCATCTACTTGACTTAATTCATCGCTGAAATAAAGCCAATCCTATGCTTAAATACAATAACTGTTTTCTAGTATATTATAGAATAATTGAAGGTAAGAAGTTTAAACACTATAATAATGCAATTAATCACTATTTTGTTAGAGTTCTCTCACTTAAATGTAATCTTATTTTTAATAAAGTATTGACTTTCAGTTTATAAAAATCAATACCTCATTGGAAAAGAATTTTATGATAGTATAAATATGCGTTCAACCAGTAAAGTTGCTCATAAGAGGAAGACAACCTTCAAATATAGGATATTATTGAAATGAGTTTCTTATATCCGCACCGGAAAGTCCCTGTTTCTAAAATTGTAAGAAGAGGGTGATTATAAATATAAATCAAGAGCCGCTGAAATATCAGCAAACTTCAATAAAAGAGGCACTAGTCTGGCTTTCCAATATGGCTTTACCAGAACTAGAAAATTATAAATGAAGAAGGTTTAGCTATCATGAAACAGTTTGGTGCCTTTAAAAGGAGGCCAAGGGAGTCTTCCCTCAGGTCTTCTTGTGGCCAGAAAAACAATGTACATGTTTTGGACCTAATATCGTAGTAAACTCTGGCAATATCTGTTGGCTTCTTTGAATTGTCCTATAGTGGAAAGAGATGTCTGTCCAGCATTCTGACCTTTTCCATATCAGCTCTGGAGTAGAATAAGCCACAAAAGTGATAAATTTTAGACCATGATCAGTATCATCCACAAGGTACAAAAATACACTCCCCCAAAAGATGCAGACTTACACTAAATCAATATTCTTTTTGTAGATTTAGTAATTTCTTATTCTGTTGTCAGAGTTGGTATATAACCTTAAAATAAGTATTTCATGGGATTTATTTAGCTCTCATTTCTTAAGCACTGACTATTCTAGCCAGTAGGCTAGACTGTTGGGAAGACAAACAGAAGCCTCAAACACAAATCTTCCTTTCCAAAAGTTTGTGTTCTGGTGGAAATAAAAACATAATTGTACTATATTATGATATGTACTATGGTAAAAGCATGCAAAAATTGTTTTAGTAGCTCATAGTAGGAAGTGATTTTTTTCTCTGAAGAAGTCTAGGAAGACTTCCCAGAGGTGGTGAAAATTCAATGGTATATGAAATATGAATATATGTTCACCATTTGTAGAAGTGAAATGAGATAGCATGTGAGAAAGCATACGCAAAGTTGTAAAACAATATGTCATGTTTGGTGAATGAAAGTTCAGTATGGTGATAGTATTGGGAAGCAGGGGACAAATGTTTGAATGGCTTTTAAACACTGTTGATAATTTAAGACTAAATCCTTTAGAGAATTTGAAGACATTGAAGGTTTTTAAGTAGGATTATTACATTTTATTTTAGAAAGATAAAACGTGGAGCAGTGTAAAAAATATTATTTATTACAAACACTTAAATAAGTGACATTAAATGGTTTAATGGAAAGATTAAAGGCTATGTGTTTATACAGACATGTTCATATACTATCACAGCCATTTTATCACCTTTACTTTTTAACCCTTAGAGCCAGTTTTCCCTCCCTTTTGTAAAATGGTGATTATATATCAACTTGCATGATAGCTAGAAAAAATTCACACAGTATCAGGTACATGGCAGGTGTTCAGTAAATATTTTATCATCAATGGCTTTTATTCACAGGGTTGTTATGAAGATAAAAAAAATTTATACACCTCAAGTTCCTAGTATAAACCCTGGCACATATAAAGCACAATGTTTCATTTCCCTTTCTCTTTCTTTTTAAACTGAAATAAGAAAGTTTTGATGGTTATGTTCACAAGAAAAAGCAAAAAATAATAACTCATTTTGAAGGTGCCATAAGGAAATCTTGGGGATTGAGCAGTGTGATTAAAAAAGCAAAGTGACATAATAAAGTTATGTGATATCCATTCAAAGAAGAAAACCAATAGTTTTCAACTGAAATGCTGACATCTATGTATAAAACTAAAATACAGGATGATTTCAGATATAAGAGAGATAATTTATCCATAAATGTGATCATGGAAAGATGCACATGATATAGTGTTGAGCATACAAAACAAAAGTATATAGTATTATATGCATAAGATACAATTTGAAAGATACATGCCAAACTGTTAATATAATTTCTGTGATGATTGGTCACTTTCAATTATACCTTATATTGTTATATCATTCAGCATCTTTTGCATTTTTTATAGTTGTAAGCATGTTTTACATATTTATTATAAATACAAAACTTGGTAATACAAACACACACAATTTATTTTATACTAAGATAAGACACAAAAGATGGCATTAAAAAACAACACACCAGTTCCGTTTACAAAGGGATCCAGCTCACAAAAATGCAAAGGGGAAGTAGTGGCTTTACCTCAATGATAAGGTTGACATTGAGAAAGTCCAGGGGAGGGTAACTGAAGAGACATAGGGAGCCATGTTTCCACTCGTTTATGGTTGGTTACTGACTACCAACACTGCTGCCTTGTAAGGACAGCAGAGGCAATCTGTGTGGTTTACAATTAAATAAGTAAAGATAAATCTCCTTTATTCTACACAGAATTAGAAGCAAAAGGGGTCAGGGACTGAGGTGATAAATAGCATGAAATTAAACTTCAGCTTATGGCACCTACAGTGACACAAGAAATATCTTCAGAGACTCCAGCTAGAGTTAATAAAGTTTCATCATTTTCAAATGATAAATTGATGCTGTAAGATTATGAAATGGATTAATATGGAGTCACAAAGAGTCTCATTATGAGTTGCACAAAAGAATGTTGGCAATGTTGAAGGGGAAAATGCTATTTTTCATGTAGATGAGCACTATGATTTTCTCTTTTAAACACTTTATGAACATTTTGCATTTGTAATATTATGTTTTTCTGATTAGAAAGCCCAAGGCTGAGAGGGAACATCTGGAAAAATACAAACTAAAATTACCTGCTAATCCAATACATCATGTTTAATTTCTTTTCACCCTCAATTGAATCTTGTCTTTCTAAGATCAACCATAACACTCTACCTGCCAAATCCTATAGCCCCTATTTCTTCCTTTTTCAAATGTGTGTGTTTGCATACACTATAGAGTAATAAAAATTAGTACAAAGTAGCAAGAATAATTTGAAATGACTCCTTTGTTCATCATCTTATGACTATAGTTGTCACCATTTTGGTTTCTTGCCATCCCACAGTTTTCTTTTTCACTTTTATTTTTACTGTGCTATATATATAGACTTCATAAGCTCAAGCATTTCACATGTAACCTCAGCACATGTATTTTAATAGCAGAAAATATATCGATGAGTTTGTACTATATATTACATCATTCTAAAGCTGGCTATTTAGGGTTTTTCAGTGTTGAAATATTATAAAATATTTAAATATGATAAATATATTTGCATGCTCTTTTTCTCTATATATGTAATTGTTTCCTTAGGCTAGATGAGTTACCCTTCTCGGCCATGCTATCAAGAATCAATAGTAATACTTATAGTAAATAACTCCCTGACACCACTCACCCTGGCCCAAACCAGAGTTGCCTATGAGAGTTAGGTAAGCTGTAAGTCAACACCTCTTTATTTGGAGTATCTGCCTAGCTGAAATTTAATTTTGACTTCATACATGAAACCACCATTTGTTTTCTCATTCCATAGAATCTTTTTTCTTTTTTCAGCTTTACGGAGGTATAATTGACAAAATTGTCAAAGAATCTTAATGCTTATTGTGTGCTGTTGCTGACTGAACTTTCAGGTAGGGGGCTTAGTGTATCTTAGTTGCAATCCTCTGACGCGTAATTCTATCAGTCAAGATAGACTAGGTTATGTCATGGTAATAAACAAAATGAATATCCTAGTGGTTTTCAAAACAAAGCTTTGTTTCTTTTCACCCCACATATCCATTGCTAGTGGAAAGAGCATGGAAAGGGACATCTTCGGAGTGAGGGAGACTTGGTGGGGGTTGGGGGGCATTGAAACTCTAGCTCCTCTTGGAAATCCAAGTTGGAAAAAGTGTTCCTATTGTGCTATATGAAGAAACCAAAACACATGAAGCCAGAAAACAAACTACTCATGATGCTCCAGTGACACTTAAGTTTTCATATGTTATTGATGGACGTTTAAATTCCTCCAACCCAATGTGAAGGCAACTTGATTATATGTGCGAAGAGCTTCAAAAATAATTATCTCAATAATCCAATGATTCTTCTTCTAGAGCTTTAAATAAAAATGTTGACCTGTTTGTCTGGCGGATATGTCTGTTACCGAAAGAGCTGGAGCTTTGGTGGGGTTTTTTGCAAAATTGAGAAAATTTATTTAAAATTGTGTGATTTAAATTCTGTTATATGCAGTATTTGAAATTTGTTTGGGTGGCGCAGAGGACCCTCAAAGTAACAGCTATTGTGGTACATTATGTTATTATTCATAAATGTTCCCTCCCACTCCCTGGGGAAGGATTACACTGTCTCTCACAGATGCAGGCGTAGCCATGTGACATGCTCGCATCAATGAACTGAACAGAGAAGTGAAATGTGTTACCTGTGGGCAGCAGCTTTAAGTCCTTTCTGCAGTGATATCTGGCAGGGGTCCAGACTGAGGCTTTTCCGTCAAGCTGACTAGGCAGAGCTCCCTATTACGTTTAGAATAAACCCATACTCCTAACCATGGCCTACAAAGCTATATATGATCTGGCTCCTGTCTACCTCCAAACCTCGTTTCACTACTCTCCAAACTCTACTTCAGACACTCAGGCTTCCTTGCTGCCCTCATTCTCCAAACACTTGACATTTCATGTCATTTATTCTGTCTTCCCTCCCTGTGGAGCACATCTTTTTCCTCCCTGTATTTTCTGTCTCTACTCAAATATGATCTTCATGAAGAGAGAGTTCTTCCCTGATTATAGATCTAATACTGCAGGCTTTTATTCTTATTTATCTTCCTACTCTTTTATTTCTCAGTTCTAAAACCATTGTTTTTATATTTTTAAAAATCTGTTTACTGGTTTACTGCCTGGATAGTTCACTGCTGTGTTCCCAGTGCTTAGAAAAGTATCTGACACATAACATCTGTTCAATAAATATGTGCAGGTTAAATTAATTAACAAATGTAACTTAGAGCAGGACCAAGTTTCACATTCTTGAATAAATTGTTTGTTGTCTTGCTGCAAGAAATTTTCATGAATATCAACAAGCAGAAAATAAATTAACTCCTTGAAACATATACTTAAAACCCAGGAAGGCAGACCATATAAATACAGCAACAACACTAGTATATCTGTCAAAATAGATGTTTTAGCTATTTCATCCTGATATTATAAAAGACTGAGAATAAAGCTCATGTCATGGTAGAGCAAGATGAAAAAATCTGTGGTAAAAAGCACAAATTGGTTGTGAACACTTAATAGCTATCATCCATGCCTACTTTCTAATGTTCCATTAACTTGCAGGTAAAATGAAGATATACAGATTATTTTAAAGATTAAATTAGAAAACTGTATTCATTTCTTACTCTAGTGTCTGTCATGTAAGAAGCACTCAATAAATATTAGCTGTTTTATATTATCTTTAATAAATATGCTTTAAATTTTGGGTATATAACACATCACTATTTTGAAGTAGATTACCTAATCATAAATATTTTCCAAATCAAATGTCTATTTAATAATGAAAAAGTAGGCATTACATTAGATATACACTTTAGCTTAAGAATTTGGCCATTGCAGAATAAAACTTTCTTCCTCATAAGTACCTAGACTCCATATAAGAAATTCCTACAGAGGGTCAGGCTTTGGTGATATTTTTTTATCTACTACATGTTTTATCACAAGAATATAAACATGTTTGATTTAAATTGCAACAGTTGCTAGAACATGCATAAAAAATATTACTCCACTTTCTCTCCTGCATAAAATCCATAATTAGCATAACTATTCAACATACAATCGGATCACATGAGTGTCACCTGAAGTACTCATGACAAGATGTTAAGTACAACTTTGTCTTTCTAATTTAAAGAAGATATTGTTTATCAGGCATAGAGGGAACATACCTCAACATAATAAAGGTCATAGGGCTTCCCTGGTGGCGCGGTGGTTGAGAGTCCGCCTGACGATGCAGGGCACACGGGTTCGTGCCCCGGTCCGGGAAGATCCCACATGCCATGGAGCAGCTGGGCCCGTGAGCCATGGCCGCTGAGCCTGCGCGTCCGGAGCCTGTGCTCTGCAACAGGAGAAGCCACAGCAGTGAGAGGCCCATGTACCGCAAAAAATAAATAAATAAAGGTCATATATGATAAACCCACAGCTAACATCATATTCAGTGGCGAAAAGCTGAAAGCATTTCCTTTAATATTAGGAACAAGATAAGGATGCCCACTCTCACCACTTTCATTCAACATAGTTTTGGGGGTGCTAGAGACAGCAATCAGAGAAGAAAAATAACTAAAAGGAATCCAAATTGGAAAGGAAGAAGTAAAACTGTCACTGTTTGCAGATGACATGATACTACACACAGAAAATCCTAAAGTCGCCACCAGAAAACTACTAGAGCTCATCAAAGAATTTGATAAAGTTGAAGGACACAAAATTAATATACAGAAATCTGCTGCATTTCAGTATACTGGCAATGAAGTATCAGAAATCGAAATTAAGGAAAGTTTCCCATTTACCATCACATCAAAGAGAATAAACTACCTAGGAATAAACCTACCTAAGGAGGCAAAAGACCTGTACTTTGAAAACTATAAGATGCTGATGAAAGAAACTGAAGACAGCACAAACAGATAGAAAGGTATAATGTGTTCATGGATTGGAAGAGTCAATATTGTTAAAATGACCATACTACCCAAGACAATCTGCAGGTTCAATGCAACCCCTATCAAAATACCAGTGACTGTACACTGACTGTACAATACATTTTTCCCCATAAAGTACACATAATAAGAAGTAAACTGTATTAAAAAGTGAAATTTCAAGACTACGATCAGATGAAAACAGTAAAAAAAAAAAAAAGAATATAAAAAGAGAATGTGGGGGGCTACGAATTTTCTTTAGCATATATTCCCATTCTCAGTCTGAATAACATGGAATACTTATTTGAACTGCTTACGAATACCTGATTGTCCCTTTCAGAGCCTGATCCTGTCATTTAAAGAAAATGCTATTATTAGTGAGTTAGATAATTTTGTCAATATTCCTCTAAGTATTAGAATAATGCTAATTTGTTATCTTTCCACCCTCCCCCTCTAAGCCCTACTACACAAGGAAGAGAGAGCTTTATGTTAAGTATTCTCCTCAAAAAATTTAAATTTTTCTTTAAAAAAGTAAATCCTCCCTATCACAGAGTTTGCTAGCATTCCCCAAATCCATTCTCCACTTTTCCCTTAGTAATGGCGTCTGCAATATTTAGCTTGGCACATGGAGTCTGAGATACCACATTATCCTAGTCACAGTTTCAGCTCAAGTTTGGCCATGTGACTACATTATGGCCAGGGGACTCCTGGGAAGTGCTCTTAAATGCAGGGTGCCTTTCCATCCTTCCTTTCTCTTTTCTGCTGTCTGGCACACAGACTTGATGATAGAACTTTGAGCAGCTATTTTGGACCTGAAACAGAGCTGAGTACTGAGAATGATGCAGCAATAAAATAGAATCCCTAATGATTTCCTTAATTTACCATGCCAACACTGGACTCCTACCTCCAGATTGCTTTTATATGAAACAGAAATAAAGTTATTATTCTGAATTTTTGTCAGTTGTAGCCAAACCTAATTTTAACTGAAAAACCCACACCCATGGGGTTTTCTTTTGTATTAATAAACAAAAATATTACTATCAGAATACTTGCAAACTATAACAATGAAAAACAACAAAAGCATCAAAAGTATAGACAGTTAATTACTTAACTGGAGAATTAGGGTGATCCAAACTACTACTGATTAACTAAAAATCTAAAATTAAAATAAAACAAACCCAAGGTCATAATTATTTTAGAAAGCATTTATGTGTACAGTTTTCTAAACTCCATTTCATGGAAGGGAAAGCAAAAATATCAGAATCTATGGTTCATTGATAAACACCTGTTCCCCCTGCAGTTGTGAGCATATTAGGTGACATGATGTGGAAACAGAAGTTCCAAGTAAGAGGGATCAACTGTGAGAATAATGTCACAGGAGTTTTACATTTGACTGTTGTTCAAGCTCCAAGGGGCTAGGCCCAGCTAACAACTACAGAAATGAGATTCTGTTGCTTCAGGGAAAGTAGGTTCTTTAAGGATATCCATCTGAAAACAGATGGAATTGATCTAGAGCAGTGTTTTGCTCCCAGACAACAGGGCTGGCAGAAACTGAACAAGAAAGTTGGACCCAGCCAGTCAGCTGGTTGGGATAAAGGACAAGAGGAGGCTACACCTAGGGTCAACCTCAAAACTTAAGAAGTTAGCAAACCACAGAGATGGCAGGCAGAACTATTTCAAGAAGACAGACCATGACAAAGTTATTGAGGAAAGAAACAAAGGAACAAATAAAAACAAACTGTAAAACAAAACAAGTCACTTCTTTAAAGCAGCTACCATGATATCTGTTTGCCTGAAGCAGAGTTAACTAGAAGGGAAGAGGTATGGAGTGAGCTGTGAGGTCACTCAGAAGCTTGGGGTCTGCATCCTGGCAGGTGCAGAGTCATATGTATGTTCTGCCTTTGTCATATGTGCCTTTTAAATGGATCACTCTGTCAGTATGGAAGAGGATGGCTTAAGGGAGAACCAATTTGGATTTAGCCTTTTAGGAGACTGAGGCAGTGGAGGGAAATCATGAGGGCTTCAACCAGGGAAGAAGAGGTAAAAAGGAAGAGGAATGATCCTTTTCAAGGCATAATTAGGTGTTAAAATCAGCACACCTGGAGATCTGAGCGGTGGGGAAGGGCAAGAAGAATGGTATGAACCAGGGCTCTCACTATAAGAAGCCAGGGCTCTAGTTTGTTGGGTTTGCAGATGGTACTGCCACAGCTGGAATAGAAAATAGAAAATATTGGAGGAAACTCAGGTTTAGGGGGAAAGAACCTGTTATAGGTTTGGAAGATATTGTTTGAAGTACCTATTGGACATCCAGGTGGCAAGAGGCACAGGAGTTTTGTCTTTCTGAGTAAACCTCAAGAGAGCATTTTGGACTCTCCATACACTAAACTCAATGTAATGGCCAGTTACCCTGGTTTGGCTGGGGCCTGCAACAATGGCAAAATGATAAGACTACCCTTTCTTGGTCATAGCTATGGCAAGGGTCAGAGCAATGATACAGTGTGAGAGAACAACAGCTATCTGCAGTCTCTAATGCATTACAGCAGGTGGGAGACATTATAAAAGGCCTATGTGAGTCATCGAGCAATGCAAAAACCCACTATGCAGGGTCTAGAAGAGCTGTGCATGACATACAGGACCCCCGTCGACATTGGTAGTGACCAAGGAACCCACTTTACCCACCACAGAGTTCAGGAATGGGCCTCTAAAAATGACATACGCTGGCATTTCCACCTGCCCTACAACCCCACTGCTGCTGGGCTAATTGAAAGGATGAAAGGACTACTTAAGCAACAATTGAGACAGGAAATCTATAACCGAACATTCCAGCAGCAATCATCCCAGGGTCTACGCCACGTTAACCCAGAGACAACGAGTCAACACCATCCGAGTTCAACTGTTGACCACCAAAGGACCACTGCCAATTATAGGTCAGGACAATAACTCACTTTTGCCCTTACCACAGAATCTTCCCCCCGAGGAACATATTGTAAAATGGCCCTGGGGCTGGCAGTATTGGACATCAGCTGTGGGGACTGAGTGTGGACAGGTGGTGTGGTGCTGCAGGCCAGGACAAACACCACAGACCACTATGGATGCTGAAATGATTTGACACGAAAGCACTTGCCAAGACAGTGTGACTCAGAAACATAAAAAGAAACCTGATGACCAAGGAACCTTCATAGCAGCTTTGAATGAAGACCTTCAGCTCTCTTTCACATAAGAGAAAAACAAAATTTATAAGTCATTTTATCGATAGTTTCTTTTATTTGCAGAAAAAAATGTAATGCTATGCATTACAGTGCATAGCACTGTAAGAAAAATGAAAAAAAAAATCAGTTGACTAAAATGTGTGGCACATTATTGTGAGGTTAATAAAAACAACATTTTTCAGTTTGTCATTACTATTACCAAAAAAACTCCACAAAACTCAAGCTTATCCAACTCGACATCATTGACCATATGCTGAAGTGATAAAACCTGAAATGATCCAGAGGCCACATTTGCTAACCCTACCTCTTCCCCCAACAGGACTGTTACATGAAGCAGGGACTGCACGTTTCCGAGACAGAATCACTGCAGTAAAGTAGGCCTTTGTTATGTTTTTAGACGTGAATGTCCTGAGAATGCTCATGAGGTACATAGAGGCAGTGTTTGAAAATTCAAACTGATGAATTAAGGTAGCTGAGGAATATATAAATCATGTGTATAATATTGGGAATTATAAGTACTATTTTAATAAGCCTTTAATCCCGATGTATAACTTTGTATTTGGGAAGTTTAGAGCTAGAGTTTCAAACTCATCTCCTTAACAGGTTGCACAACCACAGAACAGCCCTGACCCTAGAGGAGGAACTGAAAGCAATTCTAATCTGCAAATAAAGCCAATCTTGTAAAAACTGCTTTAAAAAATAAAATCTCTGGGTGAGGAACTCTTGTCAATTTCTGAATTGGTTAGCCCAGTAGGTTTATTTCTCCAGGGGTTGGAAAGGACAGTCCTGTGCACGTCATTTCATTGTATGCTACTGCTTGTTAGCATGTGTTTTTGCTTCTTCTGCATTTCAGTTCCATTTTTGTCAAAAAAAATAATACCCCAGCTTGTCCTTAGAAGGCTTCTTCCCAGTCAGAGATGGGATCAGATCACAAACTGAGCTAGGGAAGGAAGCCAGATGACATCCACCTGGCTTACACCTTGTGGTGGAGTTTTCTAGATCTCTACCTGGGATGGCCCTCTCTGCCAGGAATTAGGCCAGATCCCTTTAGGCTGTAAAGTAAATTGGATGTCACTTTTACTTGGGCAGTATTTTAAGTTTTTGTTAACCTTTCTTTTAAAATTCTTTTTAAGTACGATAGTTCTTTTGAGGTTTTGACTAAATTTCAGTATTATGTATTTTATGACCTCAGTTCAAAATATGTAAATAAGAAAACCAAAGTTTTGAGTTTTAAAAAGGAGCAGATTTTGTTTCCGGGATAGGCTCTGCCTCTAGATGTGTGACCCTAGATAAGTAATTACACTTTTCTCTTTTTTTTTTTCTCTGTAAATTGACAGCCTTTGCAGCTGTCAAAGTCTATGGTTTCATGGAGTATAATGCAAAAAATAAATACTAAATCAAGTTTTTCCCAGGACTGCAGTGGCCCTTTGTAAAAGATTATAATTTCCTTTGAAGGTTTTTCCCTCCTTCATATAACACCCTCTGGTATCTGCAGTAAAGGACAAGCACCATTACTACTTTTCTTTGTTTCAAAATAAATTCTGAGTTCTTTTTTCCCCATTGGGGCCCCTTTGAATTCTTACCACTACGTGTTTCTCTATGGTTCCTACTATTTGTATCTCACAAGGCTGTTGTACCTTTTTTCTCAATAGCTATATCCACCTCCGCCATCAAAGATAAAGAAACCTCCCCTGCTGAACTAGCTCCTTACCCCACTGACCTTCAATTCCATCGTAATTAGCATTACAAGCAACTCATATCTTAGCCATTCATATTTGAAGGTAAGGAGGCCATGCTCCTTTAGCTGATGCCTCACAGAGCTTTGGGCAAGGCCTGCTTGGAAAGCAATTTGACCCCTGAATAGCTTTTTGCTCATATAGTTCCCAGATGATGGCAGCGTTTTCTTATTTAAATAAGAGTTTCCCCCTTTGCCCTTCTTTGCTGGAAAATAATTAAATTAAATACACATTAGACAGACTAGAGTGAAAGAGTCAAGCAGAATTAATGTTGAAAATCTGCCCATAAGTATCTTCTTATTACAAGTTACTTGAACACTTCCTTTTCTCTAAAATGAATATAGAACCTGCCTATATAACTTCGTAATGAAGATTAAATGAGATAAAACAGTCTGGCAAATAGAAAGCACAGAATAAATATTATTTATTGTTATTAGATCATCTTCAAATATAATTAAACACTTATCATGATAAAACATTTATCAGTCTTGCGCTAGCAAAAGAAACCTTTATAATTTCATCTCTAAAAATTGTTAGTGTTCTCTCCCTTTGAGAACTTATATTATTTCCTTGATAATAAATGTGTAAACCTCTCTGAGTCTACCAAAAGTGTCATAAGAGTCTTGGGAATGTAAGGAAAAGGGGGCAGAATTTAAAAGATTAGGAACCTGGAAAACTGAATAAAAAGGGGAAAGATGAAAGAAAAGGAACTGTAAACTTAGTTAAATAATTAGTAATTCAATGATGGAAATGTTCATGAAATAGAAAAAGCTAATATTCAAATTGGCAGGATTTGAGGCTACAACAGTATAGAAAGATTGAGGGAAGATGAGCAGAAAGCTCAGTGAAATCTTACCATGTGCTCCAGAAGTTATTCACACTTCTCAGTTAACACTTTCAGGTTCTTGTTTTATGCTTATCACCAAGACGTGCCTATATTTAGAATCAAGGTAGAGGCCAAGTTTTATGTATTCACTATTGTATTCCCAGCACCTAGCCCTATCGTAGTAGGTGAACAATAAATATGTGCTGACGTGAAACAGAAGTGTATGACAGAGGCCAATAGAAACTACCTCCCCAACACTACAACTGAAACAATTTGGAGATGTTACTATTTTAGTAGCAAACAAAATTTAGAAATTATAAAGAGATGGTATTTTGGAACTGAATGAAAAATAAAATATCCTGTAAGCAGATAATTACTGATACATTGACTTAAAAAATATTTATTATGTAGTACTTAGCTGGTACTGAAGGTAAACGTGTGAAGAATTTAAATCTAGCCCATGTTCTCATGGAACTTACAATCCAGTAGGAGAGACGATGCAAATAACAATTTAATTAACTGAGATAAGTGTTCTGAAATAGAAGTGCACCATACTTTAAGATGTGTAACTGGGTCAGGAGTGGAGGGGGTTGATAATTTGTGACATTTAAGCTGAAGGATGAAGTTGGCATTAGTCAGACAAAAACTGGTGGGTGGGGGGGTAATTCCAGGCAGAAAGAATAGCAGATGCATAGACTTTGAGGAAGTAAAGAGTTTAGCCTATTCCCATAATGAAAGAGTCTGATATAGCCGAAATACAGTGGACAAAAGGAAAAGAGGTAATAGGTGAGTTAAACAGTCAAGGACAGTTCATATAGACGTTCGTAGGCCAATAGGTAAAAAGTGTCTTTCTGGACTGTAGTTTGTGCAAACCATATTGATGCACGTTTTATTGAAAAGAAGATTGAGGGGAAAAGAGGGAGTAGTGTTTAGTTTTGGATTCATTCAGTTCAGATGGTGAGAGCACATCCAAGTAGTGATGTCAAGGGGACAGTTGTGCCTCCATTTGATACCTCAGTTCTTTCCTGTTGTGCAGTCTTGCTGAAGTTCCAGCCAAGTTCACTAGTATGTTATGGCAGAGGAGAAGATGCTAAAGCCCATGAAGGTGAGAAGGGGGTTATAATATTTTACAGAGCAACATTAAGATATTGAGAATTTTGTTTTTCTCTGCTGGGTCACAGGTAAGATACAATCGAGGGAGGCAGCAAGTAAAAAAGGAATAGAGAAGATGAGAATAAAAATGGGACATTGACTGTGAATGTAGACAATCTATACTCATACTCTGTGTTTGTTAAGTTTAGGATGACTCATTATATTTAGTTTTTACAAGTGGATTTAGGAAATACAAATGATTATGACTAAGAAGGAAAGAGAATAATAAAGAATAATGCTTTAGATGAAAAACAAATACCGTATGCTAACACATATATGGAATCTAAAAAAAAAAAAAAGGTTCTGAAGAACCTAGGGGCAGGACGGAAATAAAGATGCAGGCATAGAGAATGGACTTGAGGACATGGGGAGGGGGAAGGGTAAGCTGGGACAAAGTGAGAGAGTGGCATGGACTTATATATACTACCAAATGTAAAATACATTGATAGTGGGAAGCAGCCTCACCACACAGGTAGATCAGTTCGGTGCTTTGTGACCACCTAGAGGGGTGAGATAGGGAGGGTGGGAGGGAGGGAGATGCAAGAGAGAGGAGATATGGGGATATATATATATATATATATATATATATATATATATATATATATGTATGTATGTATAGCTGATTCACTTTGTTATAAAGCAGAAACTAACACACCATTGCAAAGCAATTATACTCCAATATAGATGTTAAAAAAAAAAAAAAACATTGCTGATGTCTCCAAGGAGCTTAAACTGAGTGGAGGTAGACTGCACATTAAAAACAAAGCAGAATACATCAGCTGACTTTATGCAGAAATTTTGCAAGCCAGAAGAGAGTGACAAAATATATTTAAAATGATGAAAGGAAAAACCTAAAACCAAGAATACTGTACCTGCAAAGCTATCATTCAGATTTGAAGGAGAAATAAAGAGGATTACAGACAATAAAATGCTAAAAGAATTCAGCAGCACTGACTTTACCACAACGTTAAAGGAATTTCCCTAAGGGAAAAAGAAAAGATCAAAACTAGAAAGATGAAAATAATGAATATTGTTTAGCAGCCACAAAAACATGTGGACGCTAAACAATATGCTACTACATAACCAATGGATCACTAAAGAAATCAAAAAGAAATTTTAAAATACCTGGAGAAAATGAAAACAAAAATACAACAATCCAAAACCTGTGAGACACAGCAAAAGCAACTCTAAGGGGGAAGTTTATAGTGATACAGCCTATCTCAGAAAACAAGAAAAATCTCAAATAAGCAACCTAACCTTACACCTAAAGCAACTAGAAAAAGAACAAACAAAACCCAAAGTTGGGGCTTCCCTGGTGGCGCAGTGGTTGAGAGTCTGCCTGCCGATGCAGGGGACGTGGGTTCTTGCCCCGGTCCGGGAAGATCCTGCATGCCGTGGAGCAGCTGGGCCCGTGAGCCATGGCCGCTGAGCCTGCATGTCCGGAGCCTACGCTCCGCAATGGGAGAGGCCACGACAGTGAGAGGCCCGCGTACCACAAAAAAAAAAAACCAAAACCAAAAAACCCAAAGTTAGTAGAAGGAAAGAAATCCTGAAGATTAAAGCAGAAATAAATGAAATAGAGACTTTAAAAACAATAGAAAAGATCAATGAAGCTAAGAGCTGGTTCTTTGAAAAGTTAAATAAAACTGATAAACATTTAGCCACATTCATCAAGAAAAACAGAGAGAGGACACAAAACAATAAAATCAGAAATGAAAAAAGAAAAGTTACCATCAACATCACAGAAATATGAAAGATTATAAGAGATTACTACAAACAATTATATGCCAATAAAATGTACAACCTCGAAAAGATGGATAAATTCCCAGAAACAGACAATCTCCTAAAAGTGAATCAGAAGAAATAGAAAATATGAAGAGACCAATTACCAGTAATGACTTTGAATCAGTAATAAAAAACAAATCCCCAACAAAAAAAAGTCCAGGACTGATGGCTTCACAGGTGAAGTCTACCAAACAGTTAAGCAATTAATAGTTATCCTCCTTAAACTATTCCCAAAAATTGAAGAGGAAGGAACACTTCTGAAATCATTCTATGACCAGCACCACTCTGATACCAAAATGAAAGACACCATGAAGAAAAAAAAAAAAAGATACAGGCCAATATTACCGATCAACATAGATGCAAAAATCCTCAACAAAATATTAGCAAATTGAATTCAACACTATATTAAAAGGATTATATACCATGATCAAGTGAGATTTATCACAGAGATAGAAGAATGGTTCAATATCCACAAATTGGTCAATGTGACATACCACATTAACAAACTAAAGAATAAAAATCATATGATCATCTCAATAGATGAAGAAAAAACTTTGCCAAAATTCAACATTTATTTGTGATAAAAACTCTTAACGAAATGGGTAGAGGGAAATACCTCAACATGATAAAGTCTATATATGACAAACCTACAGCCAACATCACACTCAATGGTGAAAAATTGAAAACATTTTTTCTAAGATTAGGAACAAAATAAGGGTGCCCACTTCTGCCACTTTTATTCAACATAGTATTGGAAGTCCTAGCCACAGCAATCAGAGAAGAAAAGAAGTAAAAGGAAACCAAACTGGACAGAAAGAAGTAAAACTGTCACTATTTGCCGATGACATGATACTAGATATTGAAAACCCTTAGACACCAGTAAAAAGCTATCTGAACTAATAAATGAATTCAGTACAGTTGCAGGATATAAAATTAACAAATAATTCTAAAATTGAATGGAAATACAAAAGACCCCAAATAGGCAAAACAATCATGAGAAAGTAAAACAAAGCTGGAGGTACAGTCCTGCATGATTTCAAGCTATACTACAAAGTAATGGTGATCAAAAGAGTATGGTACTGGCACAAAAAAAGACACATAGACCAATGGTTCAGAACAGAGACCCCAGAAATGAACCTATGCTTATATCATCAATAAATCAATGACAAAGGAAGCAAGAACAGCCCCTTCAATAAATGGTGTTGGATAAACTGGACAGCTGTATGCCAAAGAATCATACTGGACTACTTTCTCACATCATGTACAAAAATAAACTGAAAATGGATTAAAGACTTAAGCATAGGCCTGAAACCATAAAACTTCTAGAAGAAAACATAGGCAGTGTGTCTTTCACATGGACCTTAGCAATATTTTTTGATATGTCCTCAAGGGAAACAGAAGCAAAAATAAACAAACGGTACTCCATCAAACTAAAAGGCTTTGGCACAGTGAAGTAAACGATCAACAAAATGAAAAGGCCAACTGAATAGGAGAAGATATTTGGAAATGATATATCTGATAAGGGGTTAAAATCCAAACTATATAGAGAACTCATTCAACTCAACATCAGAAAAACAAACAACCTGATTAAAAAATAGCAGAGGACCTGAATAGACATTTTTCCAAAGAAGACGTCCAACAGGCACATGAAAAGATGCTCAATATCACTAATCATCAGGAAAATGCAAATCAAAATTACACTGAGATATTACCTCACACCTGTCAAAATGTCCATTTTCAAAATGATTATATATAACAAGACTTGCCAAGAATGTGAATAAAAGGGAACACCCATGCACTGTTGGTGGGAATGTAAGGTTTTACAGCCATCATGGAAAACAGTGTGGAGGTTCCTCAAAATATTAAAAAGAGAATTAACATACGATTCAGCAGTTCCACTCCTGGGTATATATCCAAATAAACTGAAAACATTAATTCAAAAAAATATGCACCCCTATGTTCATTATAGCATTATTCACAATAGACAAGATATGGAAGCCACCTAAGTGCCCATGGATAGATGAATGGATAAAGAAGAAATTGTAAATATATACCATGGAATATTACTCAGCTGTAAAAAAAGGAATGAAATCTTGCCTTTTGCAACAACATGGAT
This sequence comes from Mesoplodon densirostris, assembly GCF_025265405.1. Classification (NCBI taxonomy): domain Eukaryota; kingdom Metazoa; phylum Chordata; class Mammalia; order Artiodactyla; family Ziphiidae; genus Mesoplodon; species Mesoplodon densirostris. The sequence continues at coordinate 10,485,195 of NC_082669.1, read as the reverse complement.
AGATCCTGAGGATATTGTGCTAAGTGAAATAAGTCAGATAGAGAAAGACAAATGCTGTATGATTTCACTTATATGTTGACTCTAAAAGAAAGATAAATGAACAATCATAATAAAACAGAAACAGTCATAAATACAGAGAAAAAAATAATGTTGTTGCTGGGTTGGGGGGGTGGGTAAGGGAGCATGGGGGAAATAGCACAGTATAGCACAATATAGGTTTAGAATAGAATAGAGTTTTAGAAAAGAGTGTAAAAAAATAAAAATTTAGAAAAATCGAACAGGATATACATTTGAAATATTCTTACTGACACCGAAAAAGATTGAGTACATATATTCTGCTTGGACCATAATCATCAAGAAGATTAAGTATTTTATAATGGGCTCTAGAATTAGATACATTAATCATCACTTGAGATAAGTATCTATGCCAGAAAAATTAGTAGAGCAACATTTTTTTTTTTTTCCAGTATGCGGGCCTCCCACTGTTGTGGCCTCTCCCATTGCGGAGCACAGGCTCCGGATGCGCAGCCTCATTGGCCATGGCTCACGGGCCCAGCTGCTCCGCGGCATGTGGGATCTTCCCGGACTGGGGCACGAACCCGTGTCCCCTGCATTGGCAGGCGGACTCTCAACCACTGCACCACCAGGGAAGCCCAAGCAACTTTTGGAGGGAGAGGCAGTATAATATAACTTGAAATAGGCAATGGTGTTACAGAATTCTTTTTGTTTAGATCAGTTTATAATTAGTTCTTCCAATTTTGCTTCCAATTTGAATGAAATGAGTGAATTTGATTCATATATATTCTGAATTTAATGCATATTTTGAAGATATATTCCAAATTGATTAATTGAATTATAATTCCCTTTGTAATATATAGTGATATGGTAAAGAAATTCAGATGATCATTCATGATGACACTATATGTATATATATATATATATATATATATATGTATATATATTTATATTTATCTATAAGCAAATTATATCATAGTACCACTCTAGCAAATATGAAGAATGAATAATTATATTTTGCAATGGGAGAAATTGAAGTGCATAGAGATTAATAGTTAACTGAAGACCACTGATATTACCATAGATACAAGTTGGAATAGAATAATATTTTTTTGTCTTAGTTCTATAGACAGGTTACATGACATTTCTTGCAACAAAGTATATGTAATTTCTGTCAATGAGATCATTGTTGTTGTTTTCTGCATTAGGCCCTAGAGCAGATTCAAATATATCCATGTATATAACTAAAATAAGAAAAAGAGAGCATTTTGATAAAATATTTTATTATTATTAATAATAATATAATCATGGTTATAAAAATAACAACTTTATTAACTACAGAAAATGTATATACACGTCATAACCACAGTGTCCCCCTTTTGGGTAAGCGTCCAGCTATACCACTCAATAGGCAGATTATCTATTTCCTATTTACACACAAGACAAACAGTCATAACATCCACAGTATTCCATTTTCAGTTTCCTAAAGACAGAAACTTTCTGTGCAAATGGAAATGAACCTACTTAAAATTACACTGTCAAGATTTACAGGGTCCAGAGAATTTTAACTTTTTTGTGTGTGTTAGTAAATTCTTAGCTGAAAATTCAGTTGGATGTTGAAAGATGAATTCTTATTGGATTTTATTGTGAAAAGTAATTTATTCACATAAAGACTATATCTCATTTAAAATAACTTTATTTCTCAAATGAGTTTGTCTATAAATATGGGATATAATTGATTGAAAGTAGTTCTTTTTTGGACCAAGTCAATTTAAAAGTTTTTTAGTATGAGAGTTTACTAAAATTCTTTACCTCATGATCCCTATATTGCAAAACCATTATTTCTTTTTAAAAAATGTTTAGAAACAACAAGAATATTCCTGACAGCAATTTCTTATTTCTTGACAGTGTTTTTTTCAAGAGAATATTGTGGCTATAACATTCACTTTGTACAGTACCATTGGTACCAACAAGAAATATTCACAGGAATAAGTGAAATACAATTTTGCTATCACATGTCATTATTGTTATTTTTCTTGCCTTCCAGTGTCTCACATTTCCCATAGTTTGAAACACTTAGATAGCAAGCAAGAGCCTGTTAATACTAGAGATTGACTCAATATAAACCATTGTACTGAGGACCTGCCCACAGCAGATAGGTAAAAGTCATTACACATTTTACAATAAAATTAAAGAAGTATACAAAAGGTTTATCATCCCTTCTGCACGGCAGAGGCATTATGACATATATTTTAATTTTACATTACTATTCCTGGTAGACATAAGAAAATGTCCACAATTATAACAGCATATAACCATTATTCAAACAGCCAAAATAAAAATAACATTGAAAACTTCTAATTTAAAAGATCTTTTTTCCGTGACTCGAAATGGATTTTTAGATAAATTGGATTTTTTTATTTTTTATTTTTGTAGTTTATTAAGAAAAGAATGCCCAGGAAATAGTATCTTTCACCAGAGAAAAATGACATGATTATTCGCTGTTGTACCACCTAAAATAACATGGGTCTTGTTCATCTTGCTTTTATTATCAATTTCATCAATCTCCTCCTATTAAAAGGAAACTCTCAAAGAAAGTTTACACGTCTGATGGTTTATTGGTGGTCTTGTTTTTACCCTTTAATAAAATGGAAAACACTGAGTTCAAAATGTCTATAAAGTTAGCTTCATTTTGTATCTAGGTCATCCCTATCTCTCTGTGGAAATTTAGAGGAAAATACGTAAAATAAATATTTTAAAATGTGAGTATTTAAAAGAATTACAATTCAGTAAATGTTTTACAAATATCAGTAATATGTGACAATAAAATTTTGCCACTTAGCAAGAAGAAACTGAAAAATACTTTAATATTTAGACAATATGCCTTTGAAATTTCTGTATGTTGATTATAATGGTATATTACACAAGGGAGAGAGAAATACAATCAAATAAGCTGGTATGGACTAACAACTTGTTGGATCTCTCTTTGCTTTCACTGTTTCTTGATACCAGCATATACCTTGTTACAGAAAATAAATAAAATGGCACAATTTGGAAAAACATTTCTGGACTTGCTGCCCTATACTCTGTGGACTAAGCTCTTGAGTAAATTTAAAACCATTTTACTCAAGATTGAACATTGTCTTATGGAGATTTTAGAGCATCATTTGAATCCCTGGCCTTAATTGAGACCATCCAAAAGAAACCAATTAGAGAAATGGAAATACTAGATTCAAAATATTCAAATAATTATTTTTAGAGAACTTTTATACAGGAATATTTTGTGAAAACTCAGACCTATCCTTTTACTCTTTGTTATTTCATTTCTTGGCAAATACATGATCTTTAGCTAATCATGACTAATACAACAATAAGTATGATTTGGTTGTTATCATACAGAATACAAAATCTGAATATTTCCCATGCATTAGGAAAGATCTGTGTAAAATAAAGATAAAATGAAGATATTTTGATAAAATATCTCATTCAGCAGATTTAACTGTACTTTAAAAAATAACTGAGTACAGAGTTTAGACAAGCTAGTTCCTTTCCTTTCCTTTTACATTTTTTCCTTTACTTGACTAAAGTTTTATTAGGCTAAAAGTCTTCCAGGTAGAGAAAAATATTTTGACTTATTTCTTCAATATATATTTTAATCCATAATTTGATGAAAAGCTGTTTACAAATTTTGGAGACGTGGAAATTTTCCTCTTAAATATTGTTTTTAATTTAAAGAAGGTGAGATAGAAGCCAATCACAGCAGCAAGTCTTAGAGTTAACATATTTACATATATTTTAAAGACCAAAACACTTTTAAACTTCAATTAGTCATCTCAGAATTTTTTAAATACTTTAGGAAAAAAGATCTAAAAACAGCTTGCATAAATAATTGTCCCTAAATTTGAAGGAAAGAAATAATACTAATACACATTTTAGCCTCTTCTCTTTAAGAATTAGAAACTACATAAATAACTTGGATGATAAATATATGTAAGAACCTAGGTTAGATGTTATTTAATTTTGTAGGTCATGACCACACCTCACATGCCAACCAGTAGAGGTCATCTGCAGATTATGGATGGAGGATGATCTAGTCACTTCTATCTTGCACCTTTCTTTAATATTTCTACTGGTCTTTAGAATTTTTTATATTTTTCTTAAGGAAAAACTATAAGTACACAATTTCAGAACATTTAGGGGTTATATTAGATACACTACAATTTGAACTGTAGTGCATGCACATGTGTACCCAGGCATTTGTGTATAGGTATATGCTTTTATAAAGAGTATATGTACCAGTATTACAAGACACATGGTGAGGAGGAATGAATGAAATATAATGTATGGCATATTAAAGGTAATATAATTTAATACAGAGTTACAATTTAAGGACACAAGATATAAATTGTTTTTGTGAGGTTGAAATAATGTTTAACTTATGGCTTATTTATTATTGAGAAACTACCTTGGAAAGCAGCCGAGAGAGATTAGTTGATCTTTTCCATTATATCTTTAGCATCCAGCAGTTATACCTTTGCATTTTTTAATCCATTCAAGTATCTTCAGGAGATATGTTACTACACTTGCATGTACCTTAATTCACTTCAACATTTACAAAATAACACTGACAAACAAAACAACAGAAAACACCCATAAATATTAGTGAGTATCTTAACAAACATGACACTCAAGTAGTTGTCTTGGGATTTTTTAAGTTACATTTTAATTCCATGTTCTCTGAAATCTTCATGTAAAGGAGAGTTGTATTATTGGAAGCTTCAGACACAGTTACATCAGCTACGACTGTGGTACCTTATACGTTAATATAATTTTGTGTATCCATTTTGCATAATATGCCACTCGGACAAAAATACCAGGACGATTTGGAATGGCACATCCACGACCAGGAACGATGACACCAAGAACCATTCTCATTTTATGTTGTTCACAAACCAGTGGGCCACCATAATCTCCCTAGGAAGAAGACATGCAACAATAACAACAAAGTATTATTTTAGAAATAAAAATGGACAATTCATTAACATTTCCTGTATCGATTTATATCTCAAATATACATATGTGCAAAAAAAGAGAATAACTTCAATTGAAATATGAGGACATAAAATTGATATACTAGGCCATTAGTTGTCTTTCTGTTGGACTGAGATAAGTACAAAAGTTCAAAGTGTTCTATCATGTGTAGTTATTTAAGTATGACTTGTCTTTTCTAAAATAGTCACTCATGTTTTGAAGTGGTTTTTGCCTTTGTTGAATGCAGACTAATTAACACGTGACCACTGATAGCTCTTTAAGAAGGTAGATTTCATATTTATTTTGACTTTCTTCTGATTTTCAAAGTATGTTCAATATAGAAAATTTGGAAAATGTAGAAAAATACACGTATCCAAAAACTCACCTGTAATCATACAGTTTTAAGGATTAACCCACATTAAGTTTTCTCTTATTTCTAATTTTTTTTTCCTTTCCCTCAATCCTGCCCCCAGAATGATTTTAACAGTTAAATAAAAACTTGTAGGTGGTAAAATAATTCTGTTTACTATGTGGAAATTGCTTTTCCAGGAAGAAAGAAGGAATGTTTCTCCACTTAGTCTTAGTAGTTAATATAGTCATATTTATATATTTTTTCCCCTTTGTGGAAGGTAGTCTGTGATTTCATGGCATTTCTTGTAAGGTAATACTGTTGTATCATCATATATAGATAGGTGATAGAAAGATGAAAGATGAATAGATTGATAAAATGATTCGTGTGTATATTTTTATATACATATATGTTTATACATATTGTTATATATAATCATTAAAAAATGCTGCATCACTATTTTGTGCCATGTAGTCTTCCTAGGATTGCAGTGACTAATTTTTGGCATCTTTGTATTTAGAAGAGTGCTTCCAACTATCTTAATTTTCCCCCAGTAGTGATGTGATGAGATAAAACTAAACTACTGCAAAATTTAGTTCTGTAATACAGGTGGAAAGAAGAGAGCTATTAACATTCTGTGACAGAGAAAATCAAGGTGGGGGTGAAATAGAAGATAAAACACTATAAGGAAAATAGTTTATTCAAAGAGACTTCATATAAACTCTGCCACAGGTCTTAATCTGGTTTTTAAATTAATGCACAGGTGATTACTGATATGAGCTCTTCAAATCAATTCATTTTGAGAATTGATTTTGAGGGACTTTCACTAAATGTGAAATGATGCTATTGTTATTATACAAATGTTTATGAGATTTTAGGAGATTTCTTTTTTTAGGTCTAGATATCCCTGGTTTGATGATTATATTACCCTGTTTCACATATCAGTGATGTAAAAAAAAAATTCTGGAGGATGAGTGCATTTTTGAGAAGTGGCTGAATCAATTTGATTGATTGTAAATATAGATAAAAATAACTATGTGATAAATTTTTCAGTGCTAAAGTTAGGAATCTAAGAATGTATAGTTGACAAACCAGATTACAGGCTATTCCTGAAGAGCAGATATCAAAGTAGTAATGGCGGTAGGGCTGGGATAAGTGCAAGCTGTCTAAATATCTCAAAGATCTGGTCTAACTCAAAACTTTGTGTTTACAGAACTCAATAATAAGTAAACAAACAGATAAATAAATCATTCTTTCTCCTAGTAGATTTTCATTTGTGATGAAAATCTTAGTGATACTGATTTACTGGAAAAAACACCAAATTTGAAAGTGGTTATAAACACATAATCAGTTTTTAATCATATTATTTTAATGCAATTTTTAAAATTCTTTAACTTAAAAACATCAAAAATAACAGTTTAACAGCTTGTCTATGTGAAACAGGGATAGGAACACTGCCAAGTGGAAAGAACAGTTGCTTAACAAATGAAAATGTCCAAGCTCTTAAAATCATAAACTTTGACCTTTTGGTTTTTTAAATAGAATTTGTTTAAACACACACACACACACACACACACACACACACTGGCTTAACCAAAAACATATTTAAAAGTTTAAAAGCAGGCATGTGTCTCTTACTAAAATTAATAGAGTTAAGTTAGAATTTGGGAAGATCAGATACATTTAGAAAAACATTAGAAAAATGCAAGTTATTGTATCAAACTGCATATTGGATACTTCTAATTTGAACATCTTTCTCTTAGAGTTTTGGCTGTATTCTTTTCTTGTTTTTTGAGAGACAAATGTCATCTTAGTTTGCTGCTAATGAAACATGGATTGCTTCACTATTTAACTAAAAAATGTACAAGGATAATAAGGGTTATCTTTTTCAATTCCTCTCTCTTAGAACACGTTGGTTTACAATGATTCTTATTTGAGAAAAATAGAAAATATAAACACAAGAAACTATGCTATCCATCACATACTCCTTACGTAAAAATCTTTTTTACCTCGCATGGTCCAGATACAATATTTTCAGCCCCAGCACATATTTCAGACTCATTCAGAGTCACTTTCCCTTGATGATATTCACTGCATTTCTCATTCCCCATAATATAGAGATGTGCTACTCGTAATAGACCGTCCGAGTTGATCACTAGAATGGCACAAAATATGTACAGTTAATGAGCACAGGGTAAGGTGAGAAAAATAAACAAATACAAAATATTTTTACAAAATATATATGATATTGCCTTATCTTTCTAAAAATAGCTTACATCCAGTGTAGCCCCAGCCATAAACACTGCAAGTGGTTTTTTCAGGAATTGTGCACCCATAATTAGGTAAATCAATTGTACTAACAAAATCATCCAGAACGGCAGGCCTGAAAAGAGAAAATATAATGGTAAGTAACCTTGATTGGATTCAACACAAAATTAACATATTAAAATGTAGTGTGAATGTTTAATATGATTCATTTAGAGAGAATAAACAATTTTGCTTAGGAGTAGGTAGTAGAGAAATGAATATTTACTTACAAATATTTAAGAACAAATGGTCACTGCTATTTTTTAATCATTATTTTACCTGTTAAAGTTATCATATAATTGCTCACTAACCTTTGGTTTTAGAGCAGGCTGATCATACTGTTGATCCAATTTCATTTATTCACTTTTGAAAAATTTGAAAATGCCCCTCTCTCTGCCTCTGAACACACACACACACACACACACACACACACACACACACACACACACACCCCATGTGACATATGCTTTTATAATACATCTACATGAGAGAGAAAGAATAAGAACATAGTTGAAGAAAAAGCTTCAACAATTCCATTCTATATTAAAAATATGAAACTATCTAAAGGAACTCACCTAGCAAGCTTCAGTAATACCAGATCTGATCCTTCCGGCCCATATACCAGTTGGGTAACATTTAGAACCTGTTTGCGTTTCTCATCTCCTCTTCCATGGACATCATGAATTCCAAGCCAAGCTTCATAATCTTTCAAGTCTTTGTTTCTAAGTAAAAAATTAAAATATAAAATATAACTTTAAAATATGTAATATTAATCACATATATTGTTATATTAGCTTATAAGGGCAGATAAATAACCTAAATTTAAACTTTAAAATATAATAAAGAGCAACACATTTGTTATGGGAGATTCTGAATATTACAAGAATATATAAGCAGGAAGAACCTTTAAATTGCTGAAATTCTAAATGGCTTTATTTTTTTCAAAAACTTGCTTATTCTTGCTAGAGAGTAGGTCATTTATGAAACATTCTCAGGTAAAGCACATTACATGAGTTAAAATTTATTGCAAATTTCTTTTTTATCTCAAATGTGTGTGTTTGGTTTGTTAATAGAGATTGAATATTTATACTAAAAAAATCAATGTGACCTTAATGGGAATCAAGGAGTAAGCTTACAAATGCTACCTCCTTATTTTTTCTTTAAGCGAATTTCCATTGAAAATTATTCTCAGTATTATTCTGAGGCTGGTTCTACATAAGAAAGAAGTGAGGATTGAGAGAAGTTTGTTGATAATTCAGAAAAAGAATATCTAGAAATATACAGTGCAAGAAGGAGGTTGGGGTAAAAATTATTAACATAATTCTAGCAAAATTTTTCCTCAAATGAGAGTAGTGCCAATCGTGGAAAGAGGTGAACAGAAGTAGTACCCATAAGTAAGTATCAATTAAGTCAAGGTAAATTTTATAAGCTAAATCTAAAAAAAGAAATTAATTTGTTCACCCTATGCTGGTGAATCACTGTTAAATGAATACACATTCTAAACCTAAAAGCTAAGTGGAAGCCATACATATTTTTAAATGCTCAAAACAAATATTGGTTTCTGAAATACTTTACCGAGAAGGGAAACACTGTCTTGCAGTAAGAATCCAACTTTCCTTTATCAATGATCCTCCACAGATATGTTTATTTCTAAGAGAAAGAGGAAAGAGAAACAAGTAACGTCTGTGCAGAAAGGGTGCCTGCCAATTAATGCAAAACCTATGGCTCCATTTGTTAAACACATTGAGAGAAAAATGTAGACATTAACCCAACTAGAATAAAACAAGTAATCCTTTTATCAGAAGGATGATATTTGATAATTATAGCATTCAAACTTTTTTTCATAATGTGATTACAATTTTATGAAAGCAACTTTATTTTTGTATGAGGAACCCTGTCACTACACACGAAGATCCATTCCCAACACATATGTTCACGTGTGTGTGTGTCTCTATCCTTGTGAGGAAAAGTATGTGCTACAAATATAGGATAATTAGACCTATTCTAAATTCAGTGTTTGATTATGAAAACTGCAAATTTGAGTTTTTATTTAAAATCTAAAAACCATCTGGTGGTAACCATATATAGTATTTATGCGCTATTCCCTTCTTTCATTACCATTATGTAGTTCTGATATATTAACTTAGAGTATAACTGAGTTTGAGTAATTTGTTTGTTCAGCTTAAGACCAACAATATAACATTTATTTATAAAATCAAAACAATTTTGCAAGACAGATCTAGGAAATTATAAACTATTTGTAGAGAATAATAAATACTAGAACATTTATTTGATGTATCCAAAATCTGTAAATCCATTATTTTTTGGCAGACACATGGAAAAAAGTACAACTATTCACAATTTACATTTCCAAAGAGTACAGATGTTCAGTGCTTCAGAGGGCAATAGAATAAGATTCCCAGACTAAGACCACAGTTATTTATGGTCTGTACCACACAGGAGGTTAAGAATATATATCGAGTTTGAATTTCTATTCCTCTCTGTGAGTTTTGGAAGAATAGCTAAACAGCTGTTGTTACTAAGAACTTGCATTTAAAAGGAAAAGTACTTTTTTAAAAAAAAGTTTATACTACTCTGATCTGATGAAAAACAGTTTCACCTGCTTCTCCAAGCATGGAGACTTCCAAAGGAAATCTCCTTTAAATAAGAATAAATTGAAAAGTATTTGTCTTTTGTTTTTTTCTCGAGTAATGAGATTTGCAAAGATCCTCTAATTAGTTCAAAGATGTAGATTCTTGGAACATTTTCTATAATAAAGAAAATAAAACACCCCCCTCGCCAGTTTTACAGCCTTCATTAAGTCTTCATATTGCACAATCAGCTTTAATATTCTGGTGAGTTTCATAAATCTGTTTTGATACTACACACCCAGGACAGCTACCCTACAATTATCAACATAAATATTTATAAAAATTGATGAGTTACTCCTTGAAAGAAAGATACACTAAAAGAGAACTTTAGGCCATCTTCTACCTGGTATCTAAAGTCATATATACATCAAAGGATATAAACTTCATGCTTGTTAATAATTGACTTATTTAAGAAAAACTTCAGTTTCAAGTTGTCTCTATTCTAATTTAATGCCACTGTGATTTGGTTATGGTTAAAAAAATGGATTTTCTTCCTCTATTCTAGGAGGCTAGAGGTAAAGGAACAGGGAGGGTTTCCAAAAAGAGGAGATATTCCAGTTGGCATTTAAAGAATGAAAGATTTTCCAGGCATAAAATACAGAGGAAGAAAGCTACAACATACAGTGGGAACCACAGCACAAAGGCTCGGAGAGAGAAACATGGGTTGTCTTGAAAACAAGGGAAAATGTGGCTAGAATTCAGGTGTACTTTGGAGTATGTTGCATGATGAGGTTCCAATACAGATAGATATAGACAAAGATATTTTAACATTCTGATTACCATACAGTATAATATGTGTAGTATATAGAAAGTTGTATGATCAGGTTTTAAGCTAACTCCTGTTTTCAATATTTAATTCTTACAACATAATTACTAATCTTAATTTTGTATAATAGTATATTTTGAAAAATTTTACATAGATCATGGCATTGATTCTTACAACATTGAGAAATAGACATGTCAAGAATTTTTTTATCCATACTGAATATTATAATTTCAAGACTGTTCAACTATCAGTATAATTTGTTAATCTTTTCCTTAATGATGAAATGTTCTAGAATTTTAAATTATTGCTATTTTTCATTAGAATGACAATAAAAGTCAGAAATTAAAAACAAATATAAAATTTTTGATATGATTGTGCATAGACAAGTTAAAAAATAATCTCATAATATACTAGATTGGGAAATAAATAACATAAGTATTATAACTATATGGTGATATCAAGGTATAGCTAGGTTCTCTGTGTAGTTGTCTTTTGCTTTACGAGAATTGAAGTGCCACATCAGGGACAATGCAAACACATATGGGACCTTTGTAAACATTTAAAATGGCACCATCTCTGGAGACACAAATTGCAGAATCCATGGCTTTTGGCAAGCAGAATGTGATTAGTCCCCTCTTGTGCCCCCCCATACAGGTGCCTTGTGGAGGGCACAACCTGCACGACTACACATGGCCGTACTGCTGGGAATATAACTTTTGCAAATAACCCAGATATGTATGATTTGTATCTATTAATAATTACCTGTATTTCAGACTAACCATCCATCCTACATTTGTTCGTGTTGGAATTCCATTTACAACTCGCAATTGTTTTGTTTTGGCGCAAGATATTACAGGATCTAAAAAGAGGACCAAACACAACATTTTGATAAAACATTTTGAAATAATCCGTGCCTCTCAGCGTTCTTTAGTGCAATGGTAACTACACAAATGTAACTACTGTAATTGTGTCAGAAGAACATTTTGGACAAAAGAAGGTAAATAGCATAACTACAGTGCCAAATCAGGCCCAAAATGTTTGCTATCCTCATCTAACTAGATGGGTAACACAGAAAAACTAATCAACTCAAGGTCAACAGCATTACCATGATAGTGACAGTGGCTTTGCTCACTAGGTACAAGTTCTTCAGGTCTAACATTAATTGTATTTCCCTTAACAACCTCAACATAAAATGGAACAATGTTATTTACAGTGCTTATTTCTAAATGTCAACGAAAAGCAATAGCCTAAGTGAAAATTAAAAAAACTATATTTGGTTTATTATTCCTGAATTTGTATAGTAAGAATGTAGAACCATTTTGCAACATGTTACCGAAGTTATATCAATAGAAATTTTATCCAAATGACATAATTATGTCTAAATCATTATATCTAAAAGATATAATTCAGAATTCTTTGAAGTAAACTTTTTCCTGACCCTCCTCGGTGTTCCTTGCCTTATCCTTTCCACTCTTGTCCATGGTCTAAAATAGATTTCCACTTGCTCTTCAGCCTGGGGCACAGCAGGTGGTCTCTTAAATCAAAACATTTGAGTAACTTCCTTCAGCCCATGAAATGTGTGAAAATCAGATACAAGCAGCTCCCAACAGATTTTCTTAAGCTGAGGATTAACTGAACCTCTCAGATTGTGTCATCTTTTGCGTCTTAGAGCAAGCAAAGAGCTTTAAAGATAGAGCAGGATAAAGACACTGCACAACTTTCCAACCTTCTGGTTTCATTCTTTCTGACTGTAGCATCCTGATTTAATTTAAAGGATGGTGAAAGTCCAATGGATACCTTCTGCCCCCAATTAGGTAAAAGCAATATACATGCTTTTTTCAAAGTTAAATATAACATATTTTGTGACAGAGCATTGAATTTTGATATTCAGTATGCAGTTGCCTTTGTAACACCTTTACACATGCACACAGAAAAAAAGTGTTCAAATAACATAAAATAGATTATTTTATTTTTATGATGGAAGTTTATATAATGATAAGTTATTTTTCTATGAAGAAAATAATGACATCACTTCTGACACATAGAGACTCAGATATATTATTTTGAAAGATTACTTACGGTCTAAATTGACTATTGTAGGTGTGGTATCACCTTCACCTGTAAAAACAAATATATATGTATATACATAATTTTTACATACATATTTCTGTTATATAGAATCAGAATTGTGTATTGAATTCCAAATATCCATGAATGGATAATTTACAATTCTTTACATTTTAGTCAAAAATAAAATGCAATAATACTCTTTTGAGTAATTATGTATCACTTTTAGACAAAGTTGAAAGCATGCACCTACTGGTAGTGGGTCATGTGAGGAAAGCCCTGTTTTATGACTGTGAAGGTTATCAGGTATGTGGTTTGATGGATGTTGGCAGTTTGAATTACACTGCTAGCAACAAGGAGCTGCCTCATTCTCCCAAGATGCCAAACATCGTACACAATGAACATTCCACTGAACAGCACTAATGCTTATTATTGTTTATTTGGGCCATTCATATAGATAAACTACATAGCTTTACTGTAATTTGACCCATTTATATTTTTTCTGAAGATTACTTTTTTTATATATGGTTAAGGATAATTAAAACTTCCTATGTTTTAGAAAACTTTTTTAAAAATTCGAGAAGATAGAAATCAAGGTCACTCATGGAAAAAGAGGGATAGCCAAATATAATTATGTTTTGTTAGTATATTTCAAAGACTGGTTTTTCTAGGTAGTAAGGGGAAAAGTATTTTTAAAAAATACCAGAAACTGCAAATAAATTATAACTAAAATTTCATACTTACTTCTTTTTTACAACCTCCCTACTGAGTGGGGTTTAATTGCTGCCAAGAGAAAGGCTTGGAGGATGCTAGGATTTGAAAATACTTAAGTAGTAATGAATGAGGTACAAGACATTTCCTGGAATTTAGTGTGTTACTGTCCAGAATTGATGACATAAGAGTTTAGTCAGGCATTGTTTAGACCCAGCTGGTTGTTAGTCTCTGGAAGTGCCCTGAGCTCAAATAAACCGGCAACAAAACAAAAACGGCATATGGATTCCTTTGTAATAGATGCAAATCTGATTTTTATTTATGGGAAATCTTGAGAAAATTAATACATGCTAAAGCGTTTTTATTTATGTCCATTTTCTAGATCTAGATATTTTAAGTGAATAAGTGTAAAGGTGAACATACAAATTTCATCATTTCCCTTTCCCTTTAGTTTATCCTTGGGGATGGTTTTATCTTAGAGTCAGCTGAGATCATTGTTTTAGTTCACAGTACAAATTAGGATGGAGGCCGACTGTGGTCATTAAAACATCAAGGATATTGCTTTTTCCACTCAAGTTATTTACATAAAAAATCTAAAATAAAAAACTAGATATTTATTCTTTGTATCGTTTGTGGTGCGAAAGACTACACTATTCATTGTATTCTTAATTGCATATCAAGTTTCCTATTTCTAGGCATCAAGTTAGTACGTAAACAAAGTATTTCATTCATTATTGTACCTTACTAAAATGTGCAAATTTGTAAAATGTGTAGATCTTACCAGTTAGGGGCTTTAATAATTAAGAGTATATATATATAGATTTTCCTCTAAGCCAATATTTCTCACAATTTAGAAGAAGCTGCATTACCACTTAAAATCAGATTTCTAGAGAATCTGGGTTGCTGGTTAGTTTACGAATTTTTTGAAAGCATTCTAGTTTCTTCTGCTTTCGAGGCCTTTTCCATTTTACCTTAAAATACTATTTTCATTTCTCCTCTTTTACTTTTCCCTTACGTCTCCACCATAGTACTCAAATCTAAACAAATATATATGATACAAATCTTACTTTATATTGATTCACCTTAAATTTGAAGAAGGAAAACATGTCAATGATAAAAGTTTTTCCTATGGAAGTGTAGGAATGTGTGTGAGTATGAGTGTGTGTGTGTTTATATGGCCTCAGAATCAAACATGTGCTCTTGCTGAAACCATAAAGAAAACTTTCTTTTAATAGATCCTTAAAGTTTCAACTCAAATTTGAAACTTTATGAACAGCACACCTTTTTCCACGCTGACATTTGTATTCCCATTCTTATTATATATTTTAATATTAATATGTATGTATTTAAATGACTTTATTTGCGATTATGTATGTAAAATGTCTCCTCTATACACTGAAGACGATTTGAGTGTAGGAAACATTGTTTATATTTTCTATACCTAGAATGATATATAGGGCTTTGTACACAATAGGAGCACAATTTAAAATTATTAACAAAAGAATAAATAAATACAAACTGAGGTGGAGGTAATTTACCTAAGCACTTAAAGTGATAGAACTAAAATCCTTACCCAGGAAATCAGAGTTGAAACTCTAAACCACTATGCTCTCTTAATACTTAAGAATTTTCTAAGATATACTGTATATATGTGTATAGACAAATATAGACATTTCTACAGTTTTATTTTTGGATCTTGAGAACTTTAAAAATATATGTTAAATATTATTTTGTAAGCATTTTTAAAAAAGGAATACAAACCTTTACATGTTTTGTAATACAAATGTGCAGTATGAAAATGATGTTTAGTCTCTGAAGTTAAATAAATAAGAACTCAAATCTTCTAAAGATAAATTTTATTAGCCTTTCACCAGCAAGAAAACTGTAAATAAATCCTGGCTATAAATATTAGTTAGAAAAATGACAGTGTAAAAATATTTGTTGAAATTAATTAATGTTCAGAATACATTGAAATAAATGAATTATCTGCAATAGCATTTAATCAAATACTAGCAACACCCTGAAGTCTTTCAATAGCACATTACTAACTTTTAGTTTAAAAATGTTAGTTGAAAATATGTTTTAAAAACTTTAAAGTTATTAGAGTCTTGTCTCAAATTTATAAACCAAATCACAGTTCTCTATGGGAACATTTTACTCTTAACTATATCTACGTACTAAAATTAGGCTACTGTGATTTTTAGAAATCTGGAATTCTATAGGGAAAGCAATAGAACTTGTTTTAGAAGCCAGGTCATTGACTTTTATCTTTCTTCCTAGGTCATTGAAGAGTCTATTAGCCTCCATTATTCTTAATCGTAGAAACTTCACAAAGAGGTACCATGAAATAAAACTAATACTTAGAAAAAATAACACTTTCACCATTAAAACATTTTTTTTTGTACACCAGAGAGGTTGGAAAGGTTGGTCTGTTTGCTTGTTTATTTTAATGTTAAAACCAGAAAGACATCTTCTATAAAAGAACAGTTTCAGGACCTACTCAAACCCTAATCTGGGATAAGTTAGGAACATTAGGAGAACACTAATTAATTTCAAAGGCTATGATTAAAGCTGATGAAATGAAATATAACAATATGAAATACTATTTCTTTGTGGACATATAAGATATTTACTTACTATTATAGAAAATTTATTTATTAAAAATACATTGGGAAGTTCCAAGTTTTAACTATAGATACTGATTAACGTCATATTTTAAAAGTTTGCTTTTATACTAAAATTTCATGAAACGTGATTAGTGTTACAATTTATGGTGAGAAATTATCTCTTTAATTTGATGTATATTATGGAAAATATAGACTTGTGTTTGTGTTTTATGTTTTAAAGCAAACATCATTTCTTCAATCTAATCTCTTTTTTTTTAATTAATTAATTTTTTTAAAATTTTTATTTATTTATTTATGGCTGTGTTGGGTCTTCGTTTCTATGCGAGGGCTTTCTCTAGTTGTGGCAAGTGGGGGCCACTCCTCATCATGGTGCGTGGGCCTCTCACTATCGTGGCCTCTCTTGTTGCGGAGCACAGGCTCCAGACGCGCAGGCTCAGTAATTGTGGCTCACGGGGCCAGCTGCTCCGTGGCATATGGGATCTTCCCAGGCCAGGGCTCGAACCCGTGTGTCCTGCATTGGCAGGCGGACTCTCAACCACTGCGCCACCAGGGAAGCCCCAATCTAATCTCTTTTAAAGTGAGTATTTTTGCTGCTATTTTCAAGGTACTTGCTACTGCCCTGTCTCACATGAAAAACAGTCTTAAAACAGGACTCTTACTGAACATATAAAACGATGTCTTTTTTAAACAAGAAGGCAGTTTAACATAGTGTTCGAAGATGTCTGCTATAGGGCTTCCTTCCCTGGTGGCGCGGTGGTTGAGAGTCCGCCTGCCGATGCAGGGGACACGGGTTCGTGCCCCGGTCCGGGAAGATCCCACATGCCGCGGAGCGGCTGGACCCCTGAGCCGTGGCCGCTGAGCCTGCGCGTCCGGAGCCTGTGCTCCGCAAAGGGAGAGGCCACAACAGTGAGAGGCCCGCGTACCGCAAAAAAAAAAAGAGATGTCTGCTATAAACTGAGCCGTGAGACATGTACTACAGTAAAATGGTCTCTTGCTACTAAGAGAGCTTTATAAGTCTTTTTCACTCAATCAATAACATATTGAGGATATATTTTCATCTCAATATACATTACTCTCCATTAGCAGTTCTCAGTGGAGGTGATGCTATTGACATCTAGTGGGTAAGGCCAGGGACACTACCAAACATCTTATAATGCATAGGACAGCCTCCCATAACAAAGGTTTATCCAGCACAAAATGTCAGTCGTGCAGAGGTTGAAAATCCTGATACGTTTCCCCAAACTGACTTCAATACAGGCTTCCCAGTACACAGAGCAGCACAGTATTGAGAGAGTCTGATTACCCAGGTTCTCACTAATATTAGGCATTAGCAATCATCTTCTTATTTGCCAACCTGATAGGTGGAAATGATTTCTTATGCTTTTATCTTTTCATTATAATTATATTTTCTTACAATTAAGTTTTAATATCTTTTCATTTGTTTATTAAGTTTATTCTTGAAAATTCATCTTCAGTTTTCTCAAATCATCTCATCTTTTTCTTATTGCTATATAGGCGCTCTTTTACAAGAAGTGTATCAGACATATATTATACATTTTATGTATATCTTTTACTTTATGTGCTAATACTTTTTAAACAAAATCATCTTGAGCTCAGAGAAATAGATGGAATGCTTTAGGCTTCTTAGTCTTGGCCTAAACAGCTGAGAAGAAAATGGAAGCACAACTATCTCTGATCTGTTTATGGGCCTGTTAGTGGGCTGGGGACTTTGCTAAGAGCTCTGCCACTTTCAGAGGCTGAAATTTATTGGTGGGGTGGGGGGGTGGAGAGGTCTTTCTAGCCCAGTCAGAACAATGGCCATGTATTACTTCTGAATTCCAAATAGGAATCTTCTGAGGGAGGAAAATCTCTTTTAAAAGGTCAGCAGATTGTTCCCTTGTCTAGAAGAGAGATGAAGTTGTGTGTATGTGTGTTGCTGTCTGGAATGCATCCTTCTTTGGGGATCAACTCTAGCCCTCCTATACTATTTCCACCTCTGGGTAAGGTATCATTTTAAAGGGCATGCAGTATATTTAAAATGGTTCACCTGAAAAAGATCACAAAATATACTTACAACGAGAAATAGGGCAGTAATCCCAAGGAATGAGAGGATTCCCCGTGTAACACCAGGGACCATGGGCATCATCATCAGGATTCCGGCAGTAATTCTTATTCAGCTTACTAGCATCTGGTTCCCAGAAGATATGCCTGCATAAACAACAAACTCTGAACATCACAAAATGCACATCTTGTCCAAGAGAAACAAAATGTCACGAAGAAGGTATAATCCTAGTGCATAACTTTCATTACAGATACAACACAAGCTACCTGCTGTGAATTTGGGTTTTTTTTTTTTGAGACTTATTTTGTTGTTGTTCTTGCAGTTTGGAAGGATGTTCTTTAACTCAGGAATAAGGCTGAATAATCAGCATAGATAAAGTGATAAAAGATTTTATGACTTTGCTTCTATTTAATAACTATACTGGCAAGGTAACAATACCCCTGTGCCAAAAAAGGAGCAGATGGCAAAGATCTAAGTTAGAAAATGCATAGAAAATGCAAGCTATTGCAAAAGTATTTTTTTCATGTTTCAGAAACATGTAAAGAAGCAACACTAGCAACATTACTGTGACAATGTACTGGAAGATACACTGAAAACAATAATAATGTGCTAATAAAATTATTAAATTCTAAAATTTCACTGGTCATATAGTTACAAAATATGATTTTTTGACAGATAATTGAGTAACACTTCAGCCTTTCTCATTTTACATCTTAACTAAATTTATTACAATAGTAAAGCAAAAATACTGTATGTTATAAGACCATGCCCACTCATATAACATCAATATTTACATTCACCTCAGTAACATTAATGAAGTCAAATTCCACATGGCCATCCTGACCATGTCATGAAAACTATACATCCTAACTTAATTTGTTTCGGATTACTAATTACTACCATGCTTGAACATAATTAATGTGTCATCTTAAAAAAATTGGGAAAAGCTTCAACATAGAAACTTGGACTGTCTTACTAAACTTGGATTTACTTTTTGGACCAATACAACAATAAAGACATACAATACTTACTATGTGACAGATTCTATTACAGATGACTTACATATATGCCCTTAGACCAACCTGATGAGACAGGCTCGAAGATTATGCAATTTTGTATTTGACGAAATTGAAATCCACAGAGGACAATTAATTTTTCTAGGGTCACATGGTTTTTAAGCTGTAGAACAAGTGTTTGAACACACGGCTCTTTCCAGAGTCAGTGTTCAAAACCACCACACAGTATTACCTCTTTACTCAGTCATAGTTTGTTCTTAAATCAAAATGGTACCATGCAACTTAATCATTCATCAGTATCCTACAAGTTGGTTCCAAATGACTTTTAACTCTTTCCAAAGGCAAACCTAAACTCAATGAATTGAGTTATAACCGTTGCATCCCTGAATAAACATGCGACGTGTTTCCAGTGATATGCTGGTAAATGTTTAACAACTAGCACCCTGAAGTGTGTATGGGGGGAGGGGGTCTTTACTTGTTGTCCTTGCGTATTTCTATAGTGTAACTACTTCCACCATAAAACTGTCAGACTTCTAATATGGAATCAATGAAGGCAGAGTTGGTTACAATTGTCTTTCACAAGTCCGTGAAGAGCTAGATCCACCCCACCATATTTCTAAAAATGCTTTAAAAAATATCAGTGTTGAAATCAGCATTAATTTTAATCATGCCAATTCTTGCTTAAAATTCTTGAATGAATTCCTTTAATGCTTAGGATAAAACTCAAATTTCTTTTTTTTTTAACATCTTTATTGGAATATAATTGCTTTACAATGGTGTGTTAGTTTCTGCTTTATAACAAAGTGAATCAGTTATCCATATACATATGTTCCCATATCTCCTCCCTCTTGCGTCTCCCTCCCACCCTCCCTATTCCACCCCTCTAGGTGGTCACAAACCACAGAGCTGATCTCCCTGTGCTATGCGGCTGCTTCCCACTAGCTATCTATTTTACATTTGGTAGTGTATATATGTCCATGCCATTCTCTCACTTTGTCACAGCTTACCCTTCCCCCTCCCAATATCCTCAAGTCCATGCTCTAGTAGGTCTGTGTCTTTATTCCCATCTTAACCCCTAGGTTCTTCATGACCTTTTTTTTTTTCTTCTTCCTTAGATTCCATATATATGTGTTAGCATATGGTATTTGTTTTTGTCTTTCTGACTTACTTCACTCTGTATGACAGACTCTAGGTCCATCCACCTCACTACAAATAACTCAATTTCGTTTCTTTTTTCTTCACATTTCTTAACGCAGCTTACAGGGTCCCGTATGGTTTTGCCACTGGAGAATTTCTTCTCTGTGGACATTAACCAAATTATACTGTTTCAACCTTATTAAAGTTATTTCTGATTTTTATACACTTCCATTTTGGGGCTTTTGGACAAGTTATTTCTTCTGCCTGATGTACTTTTCCTCCTACACTTCCTTTGACCAACTCCTACTTATTACGTATGTCCCAACTAACATCCCTTCCTGTAGGAAAATTTCCTGACCATTTAAGTGTGGGTGTCACTTGTTTGCAGTCCCATAACATAAGTTGTGCTTTTTTCGTGGATTTTCTAATATAACATTGGCATTTGCTGTTTTCTGCCATTCCATACTAGAGTGAGATACATGATGGCAGAATTCTGCTTAACTTTGAAGTCCTAGAGCTACAGTGTCCAATACAGTAGCTACTAGCCAGAGTAACTGCAGAAAAGCTAATATGTGGCTCGTCCAAATTGAAAGGTGCTATAATTATAAATATATAACAAATTTTGTAGCTTTAATATAAAAACGTAAAATAGCTCATTAATAATTTTTATGTTAAATACATATTGAAACGGAAAGCTTTAGAAATATTGAAGTAATAAAGACATTATTTTTAAAATTTGTCTGTTTAATTTTACTTCTGTAAGTATGGCTACTGGAAAACTTAAAAAGTACAAGTGTGATTACATATGTCAGTTGCATATTTCTGTTAGAGAACACTGCTTTAGAAGTATCACTATTTGTTTGTGAAGTAAATTAGTCGAAAAAATATCATCCACTAGTGAGTAAATTTTGAAAGAGAATAAGAACTTTAAAGCTAAAGTGGAACCAGGAGCAAAATGACTCAACTTCTCTGGATTCTTAAATTCTTATTCACACATACAGAAATATCTTCCATATAGGATTATGATGGTCAAATGAGGTAACAACTGACAGAAAGCAGCCATGTTGTAGATACTTTATTAAATGACACTACCATTTTTCTTTTAATCCTGCTGTATATATTCCAGGATATTTAATAAAAATCTGTTCTATGTTGCAACTATGTCTCCTATGTCTTTTGTAATTTCAAACACACTAGCACTACTGCTGGGGTCAAGTGGAAGATAACTGCTTTTGTTGTGAATATGTCCAATGTCAAAATCTCTAATTATCTGAAATATATAGATTTTTTCAATTACATATCCATTTCTTTAATTATAGAAAAATCATGTGTATCAGAATAAAGCTATACAAGGAAACATGGCTCAATAAGTTTTTAGTAGTTAAGTGGAATTTTAAGGATCTTCATGTATACACATGAAGATGGTCACTTATCAATTTTATAAACTAATATTAATAATTAAATAATTATGAGAATATAATCCTATAATGTACTATTTGAAACACTAGATTTGGCATTTCATTATACAATGTCTTGTCCAGTGTGTAATTGTTTTCTCCGTATGACCATTTCATGCTTAAAGGTGGAGCCCAAATGTATGGTAATGTTCTTTTTGTTAATGTTCCCGAGGCACCTGTTACACAGCAGAACACATAGTAAATGCTCAATAAATATGTACTGCTTTGAATTGTTTATTTGTTTGCCACATAGAGAGAAAATGTTAAATTGAGTTGCACAGAACGATCAATCTAATGTTTTTATTAGCTTACTATAATATATAAATGAATAGAAAGAAATACCAATGTACCTCAATACACCTATCTGCTGTTATCACTACATACTATATATTGAAAGAAAGAAATTTACATACCGATGTAAATCTTCCATGTTCTTGTCCCACATTGAACATGTTAGTCCAGATCGTGTTTTGGATAAATTGCCCATATAGTTTTTGCCATTCCCACGATAACAATCTAAACATAAAATATATGGAAAGAAGACTAATGAATACTAGGGAGTATAGTACAAAGACTTCTTTTACAAGCATATGAATTCATGAAAATCAACATAAAAATTAAAACAAAGCACTGAAATCTGTACAAAGCAAAGACACTTAACTATCTCTCATAAAATATCTTTATTTTTTGTCAAATTTCTTCTTCATTAAAATGAAAGTTTATGTATCAAATTACAAATTCAAAAAAACTCAAAGAAAAAATTAAATGAGTGGCTCCTAGGGACACCAAAGAAATGAGAATTTTGTGTGACATATATATTTTCCAATATTTTCTACTGAAAAATTTTACTCCATAGGAAAGTCACAAGGATGATATAATGAGCACTCGTATACCAGTCACATTTGTTGTGTTTTGATTTTTGTCTTTCATGAGATTGACATTCTGAGTCATCCAAGCCAGCTGTTTCACAAATGCTCTTTAATTTCATTTTGCCTGATTAGTTTCTCATGAATGAAATCAAGTTAAATACAGAAATATTGCCTAGGTGATATTTTGTCCTTTTTTCAGGATTATTTCATGTGACACATGATGTCAGTTTGTTCGATTATCGCTGATGAGTTTGATAACTTGGTTAAGTGGTATAAAGGAAAAACTTCTCTTCATATATAAGAAAAACAAACAGAAAAATTTTGAGGCCTTTGAGGCTGACTACCTCCTATTCCCAAACAAATTTTCACAAAATGGCTTAGGCATACTTTGATTAATTTTACATGAATCAGTTATTACTCTGCTGGTTTTAAAATAATTTTTTTATTTCCTACTTTTCTTTCATTCTTGTTATTCTTCTGTAAATGAAAGTTTTTCCTTCGCCTCTACTCCTTCCATTTAAGTAGTACTACTACTAGTAGTAGTAATAGCAGTGGTAGTAGTAGTCTACTAGTAGAAGTAGTAATGTAAATATGGACAACAACAACTCCTGTTGTTCATTTTGATGCTCAAATTGTTCCATCTTTAGCCAATGGAAGCCATGTAAAAATGGCTCCTGTGTCTTTTATCATTTCCCACGTGGTTTTATTTTTCACTTTTTTTCAACTGAGCAGTTTGCGTTCTATTAAACATTCATAGAAGTGTCCATATTTGGAATTTTAAAAAAATAATAAAAAGAAGTTAAGTTCTTTCAAATATGTAAGTTGCAGTTCTACATTTGAAAAGAAACATTATTCCATATTTTGAAATAATCCTGCATATTTTAATAATAACTATTTAACAATTCTAATTTTTATATGAATAAAAACTAGTTTTAACTATAAAATGTTATCTACAAATGTACATTAACATTAAGATTATTCTCTGGTTTAAAGTTGGTAAGCCATAATATATTATCATTGGTTTTAAATATGCTATGTGATTAGAATAAATAATAGGTACAAATTCTAATAAAATTTTTAAATGAATAATAATTTGTCCAGGAGTTAGTTAATTTAGTAAAAAAGAAATATAATAATATATTCAATAGTCATATTTTAGAATCCATAAATTTGAACTTAGATATAAAAACTCAAATAGGATAGGATTTGATACAGATAATATAGCAGTCATTACCATATACAATAAAATTGTCTTCAGAATGCATAAATTTGTAAAATCCAATTCTTGTACATATGCAGAATATATCTGTTAAAATATTTTCCTCTGACAGTGCTATTTTTTTCTACATTAGGAAAGGTTAAACCTTTGGCTGTTAGGTAGTAAATTCTTCAGATAATTTCTTACTGAAGAAAGCAATTGTGCAATGCGGTATATTGGTACTGCTCTTTGATACATTTTTGATTTTACACCTGTGTCTTCTGTATTATAGAAAGAGATCCTCCTTACCACCGTTTTATTTGAATATGAGCTAGGTTTTTTTTTTTCTTAGTAAACTTTTTTTTAGAATAGTTTTTAATTTACAGAAGAGTTATAAGTTGGTACAGAAAATTCTAATATACCACATAGTTTCCCCTACTTTTACTATCATATATTAGTATGATAGATTTCTCATAACTATTTACCATACTGATGCATTATTACTAACTGAAAACTATATTTTGTTAAAATTCTTAGTTTTTACCTAGTGTACTTTTTTTTGTGTCCTAGGATCCCACATGATACCACATTACATTTAACTGTCATGATTTTTAAGGCTCTTCTAGATGTAACAGTTTTCTCAGACTTTCTTTTTTGATGATCCTGACAGTTTTAAGGAGAACTAGTATTTTGTAAAATGTCCATCAGTTGGGTTTGTCTGATGTTTTCCTCATGATTAGATCTGGGTTATGGGTTTTTGAGAGGAAGACATAAATTTTGAGCACTTATTAACTTGCTGGCATAAGATATTCCAGCTTCACTTTATGTTTCTCTTGTCCCAGGCCTGGAATCTTCAATTTCACCAAGGAGCCATTGTCTATGTTAGTGATGAAAGGTAAGGAGAAGACGTGGGTGCTACGTGTGCTCGTTGCTATTTGGTACCATTGTTTCTAGTCCCTTTCATTTGATAGAGCTGGGAAGTGTGTGTGTGTGTGTGTGTGTGTCTGTGTGTTCATGAGTAACTGATCCCTCTAACTCCAGTCTAGCACCAGAGTTCTTCCTTGTCTCCTCTTCATTTGTGTATTTCTTCTCCCATAGTGAGAACCATGATTCTAGGTAACATCAGTATCTTTTCTCATTTTCTGAATTCTCCAATGCACACAAAATAATGTTAAAGCTGCTACATCCTAATACAGCAAAATTACACTTTAAAGTTCAAAAGGTATTTAAAGTTATCTAACTTTAAATGTATTCCAGTGAGGCTATATATAGTCAGAAAATTGTGTTTAAAAATTATTTGGAATTTTTTTTCTAAATTCTGTAGTAATAGTATCTACTTGATATACAGATAGGCACATTTCTAAGTTTTTTTCCATCTTTCTTGAGATTACTCTTTGAACATTTAATACATTATTAAAACATTAATATTGGTTGATAGCCAAAACTATATGAAATTGTGTATTCAGAGTGTTCTCATTTTCCCTCTTGCTTCTGTGTCATATTTCTACCCACTACTACCCACCATTACAAGTAACCAATTTCATTAGTTTCTTGTTTATGGCTCTTGTATTTCTTTCTTTCTTTTTTTTTTTTTTTACTGTTTTGATAAAGATGTATACACACACACATATATATATATATACATATGTAATATAAATATATAATTATATGTATATATATTCTATATATGTATTATTATATCCCATTCTTTATTACTAGTAGTAAATCCCTTTATTTATTACTAATAGAATGCCAAATATATATTTTAGTGCTTTGCTTTTTTTAAATTAATAATATACCTGAAAATCACTTCATATTAGTTCATGAAAAGTTTTATCATTCTTTCTGCAAATTTGCAGTATTCCATTGTGTGACTTCACCAGAGTAGATTTGGGTTGTTTTGCTAGTACAGAAAATGCTGCAATAAAAAACTCGTGCATATGTTTTTGCATATTATTGGAGCTGTATATTCAAATAGTGCATTATTGGTCCAAAAGGTGAATGTATATGTAATTTAATTATTGTAATATTCTGTTCCATAAGGATTTTATCTTTTTTGCACTCCCAAGAGCAAAGCATGAGAGTTCATTTCCCCATACAGCTTTGCCAAAAGATAGTATTGTCAAGCTTTTGAATTTTTGTGAATTTATATGTGAGAAATAAAAGTCTCATATTATGAAAAATCTCAATACTTATATTTTAGTTTTTTTCTTGTTACATGTGAATTTAAGCATAATTTTCATGTATTTAAGGGAATTTTTATATTTTTCTCTAAAGAAATCTTTCTGTTCATGTATTTTGTCCATTATTTAATTTTTTGGTCCTACATACTTTTCACTTTCAGTTTTTATATATTAAAAATATTTATCTTTGTCTGTGATATACATTTTAAGACATTTCCAAATTTGTCTTTGGAATTTAAATATGATGAGTTTGTTTATGTTTTTTGCCATCACAAGTTTTTGATGTAGCTTATTATTTTTTTCTTTTATTGCCTTTAGATTTTTAGTGTTAATTAAAAGCATATCACCACATCTAAGTTATAAAGGCATTTTTCCAAGTTTATTTCTAGTATATATATGGTATCCCTTTTTACACTACATCTCTTATCCATTTGGAGTTTATTTTCGGGTATGGTGCAAGGCATGGATTAATTTTATTATTTTTCCAGCTTTTCCAAATTGATCCATTATTATATTTTAAAAGTTTATTTTTACCCAGTGACATATAGTGCCGCATTTTAAATATAATCTCAGTAAGGAGTCTATTTTTTGATTCTGTGTTCTCTCAATTTATTCATATGCTAGAACTACATTCTTTTAATTACAAACTCTTTAAAAAATATTTTAACATCTGATAGGGTTATTTACCTCTAATCACTCTTCTTTTTCAAAGTTTTCCTTAGTATAGTTACATGTTTATTCTCCTAGAAAAAATTTAGAATGAATTTGTTTGATATCAGAAAATATCACATTAAATTTACAAATTAGCTTAGAAGGAATTGATGTATTTATGATGTTGAGTTCTCATATCAAGAACAAGGGATGTTTTTCTACATGTTAAAGTACAATTTGGGGCTTTCAGTATTAATTTAAAATTTAATTACATAGATTTGCACAACTTTCCTAAGTTTATTCCTAAGTTTTCCTCAGTTTTGTTTCCTATTATAGATGTAGTTTTCTCTTTAATTAGATTTTCAAAACCATATATGAATGCTATTAATGTTTGTATGTTAATTGTTTATCCTGCTACCTTAGTGATTTTTTTATTATTTGAATTCAGATTTCCAAGTATATTACTATTATATCATTTTCACAAAGATATTTTGCCTTTTTACTCAATCAGTAAATATTCCTTCTTATTGTATTGTATAAAATAATATCGACAATGCAATGTTAAAGAGAAATATAATGTTAACTTATATTTACAATATTAAATGGTAAAGGAGATGCTAGACATTCTTGTTTTCTTTTTGACCTTAGTAAGAATACCTCTAATGTTTTCCCATCAAGTAAGTGGTGGTTTTATGACTGAGATTACATCTACATCTATATATCTATATGTATATACTATATATATATATATATATATATATATATATACACACACACGTATATATATGAGTGGATATAAGGGTGTGTGTGTAAGTATGTGTGTATTCCACAAATTCTTGAGTACTTTTATGAAAAATGCATGAATTTTGTCACAGTAATTTCAAAATCTGTTAAGATTTGTTATATGGTTGTTTTTCTTACATCTAAGATGAATTATATTAATTATATTAATGGGTTTCTAAAACTGAACCATTTTTGTTCTCAGACTAAACTCCACTCAATCATTATGTATTATGTATTATTCTTTATTGAACTGTTCACTCAAATTTCATTTAAGATTTTTCTATTAATAAATTTACAAGTGAGATAAGTCTATAATTTTCTTATGTGATAACTTTATCATGTTTAGATTTCAATATTATAATTCCATCATAAAAATAATTTGGAAATTTTACTGCATTGGTTAAGCTACAGGGCAATTTATGTAGCATTGAGATCACCTGGTCTATGAATTCATCTAGGCATGATGTGTTTGTGGTGGAATACTTTATTAGTAAATTTCCATGTTTCTTCTATAGGAATGAGTCTAAGTTTTCTTTCTCTATCAGGGTCAATTCAAATAACTTGAATTTTCCTAGTATATTACCCATTTTACTTTCATTTTCAGTTTTTACATGAGGTTGTATAAAATAATCTCATGTTTTCCTGTTTCACTGGTTATTTCTGCCTTCATAATTATTATTTTATATATTTTTCCTCTCTTGAGTCAGTTATCTGGTGGTTGTCTATTTTGTTAATTTTTTCAAAGAATCATCATTTGGCTTTATTCATTAGTTCTACTGTTTTCTTTACCTTATTAATGTCTGCTTCTATCTTAGTTGTTTTCTTTCATGTGTTGCTTTTGGTTTACTTTTTCCTCCACCTCTTTGAGTGGGAAATTTCATTCCCCTGTCTTCATTATGTATATTATTGATATAAATATTTAAAGCTGTGAATTGTGTTTTGTTTCCTGCCTTAAGTGTACTTTATATAGTATAATTCTCTGTGTTTTATCAGCATTTTTAAAGAAATTCTGCAATTTCAGTTTTCTTTTTTTTAACAGAGTTATTTAATATCCAACTGGAATAGCTTTTATATATATGTTAAATCAGATGTTGCAAGATTTGAGCAAAAGTTTTTAACTCATCAACCTATATGTGGAATTTATATTTCCTTATATAGAGAGAAGGATAAGAGCAACACCCTTTTGTGTGTGTGTGTGTGTGTGTGTGTGTGTGTGTGTGCCTGCATGCATACATATCAAATATGTAACAATCCATACTACTAGCTTGGCAGTATTATACAATGACATAACTCTCTGTTAAAATTTCACAGCTGTATGTTGAATTGGCTAACAGTGTCTCTTAAGTAGGACTTACTCATATTCAAATTACCCCAGAGATCCTAGCACATTGTTGCATATATCAGGTATAATATATTGTTAAAGAAAAGGAATATAATATTGTTAAAGTATTAATGGAAAGGAAAAAGCATGGAGTAATGGAAAGGTCATTTTAAGGAGAATTTGAGTGACTCACAGTTGTGCTAATTTGAGAGTTCAGGCAAGTTATTTAAATTCCATAAAGCTAATTTCTTCATCTATTAATGTGCAGTTCTATTATATAAGCAATAACATCAGCTTAACTTTCAAAACCCCAAATCCTCATATTCTATTACCTGATCTTTGATAAGTGATATATATGTACATAAAAGCATCTTAATACACATCAGAAGCTTATAAAACGATTGTTCTTACTTGCCTCTATCACTCAGAAATTATCAGTAATTTTTTAAATGACTAAGGCAGGGACAAAGAAGATCCAGCTGGTACCAAACCTTCCTTAATCATTGGTTTCAACTTTATTTCCAACTGACCTTTAAAGTCTGCCCAAGAAGAGTGAAATTGATTGAAAAAGGACTCATCTCTTCTTCCCTCTACAACTGTTTTCAGAGTTGTTCACAAAAAATGGCACTGAGGAAAGTCAGGGGATGGAAGAAGTATATACAGGGCAATAAATCCATGAACTAGAGTTTTAAATTTGGCTTGGACATTTTAGAGTGATTTAGGACTGACCATGGCCATGACCATCATAATTAAATTTATGTGAAAGAATGTGATTATTTAAAAATCATAACTCCTAATTCATTATATACCAATAAATGCCCAGAGTCCATTATTATTAATTTTTGACAAATGATTTTTTAAACCTATTTCAGTGTGACTTTTCTCAACCACTGTTCCCTGAAACAATTATTTTCAATGGTGTCTATGTTTCCAAGCACAATGGTGATTTATCCCAAATCCCACTGTTACATATCCTCTCTACCACTAACACCCCCGTCCACATCACTCTCGTCTCTTGCCTAAATTACTGAAGCAATCATTCAGTTGATTCCCCTGTTTTGGCCCTTTGTCAGGAGTTCTGGCTATTTTTCATAATGCAGCCAGAGTCATCCAGTTAAAACTTAAGTCAGACAGATCATTTAGTTCCCGTCTCAGAATCCTACAACAGAGTCTCTCCCCTTTCAGGGTAGAAGTGTAAATCCTTCCAGTTTCTACTAGGCCTATGGAATTTTAGCCCAGTTGCTCTCTAACCTTGCTCATTCTGTACCAGCCACAATGATGCGCTGTTTCTTTCTTTTAACTTTTCAAGCACTCTCCCATCTCATGCCATTTTCATTTGCAGTTTCCTCTACCTAGAATGCTCTTTACAAGTATGTGCATGTGGCACATGCTGCTCCCTGACTTATTTCAGGTCCTCCTTAAATGTTACCTTAATATGTAAGATCTTCTCAGACCATTAAAAGATAAAATAGCAACATCCTCCTCCCTCTAACTCTGGGACATTTATCTCTCTAGCACTTACACAAACTAACTTACTATCCCCACCTACATTTTAATTTTGCTTGTTTTTGTTTGCTGGACGTTAGTTCAGTGGGGTCAAGAGAATTTTGTTTTGTTTACTGGTATATCCACAGTGCCTAAAACTGTCCCTGGCACTAGTATACATTCAAATAAATAAAGGGATAGTGAACAAATTAATATATAAAAGAAATCCAACTTCAGGCTTGGTGATTTTGTTTGCTAACAGTGCAACAAGAAATAAGTCTTCTGCTGTAATGTGTACTTCATTTAGGCATTTCCACTGAATTTAATCATGACCACACTGCAAAATGTCAGCTATTACCTTGTCCACTTGACACATCACATTTTGGAATTTGGGAGCAGTAGCCAACTCGGATGTTTGGATCAGTGGTAAAACACCACGGTGACTCAGCCCCATCTGGATTTCGGCAATAATTTTCTCTTAGGTCCCTATTGAGAATAAACATGTTAATGTAAATTGCCAGGGTTTCTTACATTGGTGAAGTCAGTGTTATTACATTTCTAGAATCCTAGAATGTATGCATTCTATAAATAGAGCCCTACATTTTAAATTTAGGATAGTTATAACAGTTTAGAATTCAGTATACACAACTGACACTGCCCACATTACGGAAATAAATGCTGTCAGATGTCAGAATTCTTTTTCTTCCACAGACCTGGAGTTTCACACAAACACTACTGATTCGTGAAAGAGAGAAATAGTACCACTTCATTCTTCTCACTCATTTTCAAGACGTGGACTCTCAGCTGTTACAATTTTTAAAAACTGGTCTGTTTTTACTTTTTCATGGACTGTATATAATGTAGAAACACATTCTCTTTACAGAAGAAAGGCTATTATAATTAATAGTCTTTAATTTCTCTTGTTTAAAAATGAAGTTCCACCTATTCAAACATTTGCCACAAAACGCATGATAGATATTTCTGCTTTAAATTCTGTATTTCTTTGATTTATTTAATTCACTACATAGATTTCTTTTAATTCCAATGTAGTTCTTTCTTGATTTAGAGATTACAACATGCAATTTTATATTTCTGTAAAATTAAATCCTAATTACAATATAGATAACCTAACTATAGAAAAAGTTATCAATGTAATACATGTACTTCCTTTCTTTTACCAATGATATAGTTAGACATTTAGAGTTCACAGTAAGGAAAAAGTCTAAACTAATATTATCTGTATGTAAAAGGATTTTACCTTAATGCAAGGTTCATGTTAAATAAAATGTGGAATTTATGATTTGCTCTCCTGATAATGCTCTCTAATTTGAAGAAAGCATGTACTTTCTTTTCGTAAATCCCTGCTAATAATTTAAAAAAATTAATATTCAATCTATTGGAAGGTACATTATTTATTTCAGTTAGGCCCAATTAAAAAGACTACACTTTTATTACTATCCAAACTGACCATTAGAAACTGAAAAGTTTTTAAAGAAGAAGCTTGAGTTTGGTTATAAAATCAACAGGTAATAGTTTTTCTAGCCAAAATAGGTCCTGACACAACTGTTATTTAAGGTTGTAAGGACAGTGAATGCCAATAGCTAAGGCCATTGTATAGCAAATATTCTTATTTATAACCTATATTCAAGCCTTTACCCTTCTTATAAAATTATTAACTGGAAAGATGAAGAAAATCTTTTCTTTCTTCTAACCAATTTATACTCATGTTTAAAAATACTGTCAGTACAAAATACGTGCATTGAATTTTACATAGAGTGTATGCAAATTTGCAATTTTAGATGAATAATTGCTTAGTTAAATTATTTCGAGTTGTTAATTTAAGGCAAGATAATTAAACAGAGATCTGAGGCTATCAAAAATCTTAGTTTAGGCCAGCTTTTATAATCTATATCTAGAAGCACCTCATTAATCTAGATTAAGCAAGAATGAGAGTCAAGGTTTGCTCAAATATTTTTTCTAAGTTCTTTCCCTTCACTTGAAGAAAGAAGTGTTTACAATTATTAAAGCAAATTAATGATTATACGATTCATGTACATTCACCACAGGCAGTATTGTTCAGTTATAGTGTTTTTGTTTTGTTTTGTTTTGTTTTTTGTTTTGTTTTGATTGGAGTAAAATTGCTTTACAGTGTTGTGTTAGTTTCTGCTGTATAATGAAGTGAATCAGCTATATGTATACCTATATCCCCTCCCCCTTGGATCTCCCTCCCTCCCCCTCCCCCCCACATCTAGTTCATCACAGAGCACCGAGCTGAGCTCCCTGTGCTATACAGCAGATTCCCACTAGCTATCTATTTGACACATGATAGTGTATTTATGTCAAACCTAGTCTCCCAGTTTGTCCCACCCTCCCCTTCCCAACCCGTGTCCACATGTCAATTCTCTACATCTACGTCTCTATTCCTGCCCTACAAATAGTGTTTTAAAGATCGTCCGTCATTTGTAAGGAGTCTCAGTTTTGGGGCAAATCGTGTTTAGTACAACCAGAGATACCCGACCAGTATTCCGTTCTCTGCTAGCCCACAAACAGTAAATGCATCAATACTCTGAGTAAAATGTTGAGTCAGATTTTATCAGTTTTATAACACAGCTCACTTTTTGGTTTTTTGACATTTATGTTTGGTTACCTTGACCAAATAACCAATTAAGAAAGAATGGCTTAAATTCCAATAACATGTAACAGCTAAACTTTTGATCATTTTTAATTGTGAAATGTGTGAATTCAATTTCTATAATTATTATCTTTTTTCTTACAGATGAGGTTCATTTGGGTACTTACACATACACAATCTCTAACTTGAGTATTACCAGTCATTAGAAGTTGACAAAAAGTGTGCATGGCGCTGACAGTCTCCTCTGTTTCCCTTAACTATTCGTTTCTCATTTGCTTTTCTCTCTCTACTTTTATGTTTATTTCTGAGGTATGAAACACATGGGTCAGAAATAGATAGTGAATTACTGTGAAGAAAATGAAGGAAATAAACCCCAGAGTGGCAACTATAAATTTGTTATTATAAAATAATTTTAAAAACATAACAGATGAATATTCACTGTCTAAGCAAAGAACTCTGAATTGGCTTTAAAAATCTAAAAATAAAATAAAAAACCATAGACTATATCGCCTCTCCAGTGGATGGGCCAACTAATGTTCATAGTACTCCATCTTGAAATGTTAAGCTCTCTTATTAAAAGCCAGTTACATAAAGGCAATATATGTTATTTATAGGTGCTATTTCAGCAAAGCCACTATGAATGACACGTGTGTTATAAATTTTAAAAGCAATCATTTTATGTTCCTAATAACAAGGTGGGCAATTTAAAAACACATGGCATTGTGGCTGTCTGTCTAACAAAAGTCAAGTGGTGAAGCAAAGCAGCCATGGAGAAGAACATAACAACCATGTAATTGATATTCAAGGGCAGTTTCTTCGGGTTGGTTCATCTAAACAGCTGTTTTATTTCCCCACTTTTTAAAGAAAATTTAGAAACAATAAAAATCACTCATTCAAAATTTTAAAAATAATTTTTTTCAAGGCTGAAAACTCATCAGTTTACAATGTTGATTGAAATCAAGGTGTGCCTTGTAATCTCCCCTAAAGTTAATATGAAAATTTAAGAAGGCACTAGTTTGAAACTTGCCTGGTTATCATTACCACTAACTGGTTTATTAAATAGACCTGCAAGAGCAAAGCTGTGATCAGAATCCTAGGGATGTGTTTCCCAAAGCATGGATGGTACATCAACCATCTGATTCAGAATCACCAAGAGTGCCTGTTAAAATGTAATATTTCAAGTCCAAATTTCAGACCTGAGCCATCAAAGTCTCTGGGTGGATGTGTCTGCCTTTTCATTGCTGAATTTTCCCTAGTCACACTAAAGTTTAAGGATCACTAACACAGAAATTAGTAAAAAGCAACCACTCTGCCTCATTTCCCCCAGGGCCTACTGAAATATATATTTCTCTAATTTACCCACTTGCACTTGAAATTTTCAGGAGTTATGTCATGCTGGTGAGGATACTGGGAATCCCAACGCTGACAGGGAATTCCATTCCAAATGGTATTGATGATGCCCCGGTAACCTTCTCCTTGACCTTGAATGCATTCAGTTGTTTCCATAGGGACATCCGTGTCATTCATAGTACTGTGAGCTATTGGTAAAAAGAAATATAAATTTAAATACAATATTTCAATCTGACGTCTACCTCTTAGAGTTCACTTGCATTTTATTAGCAGGGTTCTCTGTCACATAATTTTTATAATAATTGAATGGAATAAACAATTCAATTTACCATTACTACTGTCTCTCTCAAACGAAAGGAGGAATGAACATGGTGGACTCAACCATGGAATTGCTCTGCTTATAAAAAGAACATTCTGGCTTGACTTTATCTAGACCTGTTTTAAAAAGCATCACTTAATAATATTTAAATTTCCTGGATCTATCTACTCATTCTTAACAATAGGTGTAAAATCTCTCTCTTTATTAATGTTTAAGTATTGCATATATGTTTTTTAAAAATCACTTTTCTTACTTTTGAAATTGGAAAACATCTACGCATAATATAGTGACCAAGTAGGGAAATTGTAGCACTGTGCCGTAAGTTTGGCCATTAAAAAAAGTACGAAAAAGGAAATTAATGCTAGTCTAGAGAACAGAGTTATTTTTTTAAAATCAGTTTGTCACTATTACTATCTCCATTCCAATTCTTTTCATTCAAACACTAAATTAGTTTATTCTTGAAAAATTCTTTAAAGGCATTTTACTTCCATATGTCACTATAACTTATACATGCCAAATATACAATTTCTGAAATGACTATACAATTACTCCTAAAATTAGTTTATTTAAATAGTTAAAAAGTTGGTAATGGTATTAACCGTGGTTTTCCTCTAAAATAATAAATATATTCTAAGCTGATATGTTACATTTTTCTTCTTAATCAACTTGTTGGCATTTAAGAAATATTACTTGCTTCTAGGCAGATTTATTTGTTGCCTTTTTCCTAGTCCAACTGCAGTGCTTTACCATACTTCATGAAGATCCTGAAAATCTCAGTAAGAAAATTTTTAAAGTACAAAATTAAATTTACCACAACTTGAACTCCGTCTTTTGTCTTAAGGTTTACTCACTTGCATAAAATAAAATATAACTCAAAACATTCTGGAGCAACTAAAATTCATATACCTTCTCAAAACATTCATGAAAATGTTTGTTTCCATGTAAACTCCCCAGTTACCTTTAAAGCCTAAATGGTTATTCAAGGTGCCTCTGCATAAAACTCAAGTTGACACCCTCTAGGATAGTTTAAGAAGTGAATAAATGTCTTTGATTGATCCATTCTGGAATTCGGTGCATCATTTCTCCAAAGGAGAGGTTAGAATTAGACACGCCTTCAGAGGCTAGGGATGTCTATAATAGTGTTCCATATTTAATGGTGTAAATTCTTTTAAAGTGGCTCTTTAACTTTATTTTAAATTTCTTTCTTTCTTACAAATAATCACTACCTTATGTGGCTGAATGCTTTATTTCATTGAGTTCCATGCAAACTAAGTAGAGCCTAAGTTTGGAGTTATTCTGTGAAGTTTTGTGGAAAAAAAAGGAGGATTAATTAATGACCATCCCAATCACTAGAATGTTTTATATACAGATTTCCAAAAATTGCCCTTTTAATAACTCTTCTTTAAAAAAAAAACTCTTCTTCAGCTCATCTTAAAATGTGTTTTTATTTCTTATGTATCTACTTTAGGGAATAGAAATACAGCTCAGAAATATCCTAAATTAAAAGGAAATTCAAATGGACATGAGAAAATGTCCAGAGATTGACCTATAGAATGGTCATTGACAGTTGATGGCTTAGAGAATTTATATGTATTGATAGTGGTAATATATATTGATTTAGGAAGAACAAAAATTTTGGACTGAGAAAAATGACTTGTATAGAAGAAGTTGGTGCTGTTTAACCAAGTTCATTATGATTTTAATATTACCTGAAGTTCTTTGATGAAATAGGTTCATAGGTTCTGAGGGTTAGAACTATATTTCATTAAAACAAATGCTACTAAGCTATTTTTCTGATGATTTGAGTTGATTGTTCCATGATTTGAGGAAAATGAGTATGTGTGGGAAGTCTTTAAAAGGGTGACAACTCTAAAACAGGTAAAAGGTCAAGCTTGTACTGACATATATCATTCTAATTATAAAACTATGATGTGAAAGAGGACAAAACAAATGTCCCCAGGAATCTATCAATTCATTAGCTTAACATTTTAAGAAGAAAAGTTTTGATTCCCCCACTTCTTGGGTACAAGCTCCTGGGCAGCAAACTTGTGACCTCAGTTAGGACTCAGAATACTGACAATGAGAGGAAGGTCAGAGTTAGGGCTGCCAGAGCAAAAGCACTTGCACTAATCTCACAGATTTCATTACCTGACTTGGGTACTACAGCTCTCTTACTTTCTTAGTTATTTGTGTGTGTTTTGTTTTATTCGTGTATTACTGATCCATTCTTCTCAGTATTATTTTGGCACTGTGAACTTGTAACCAAAGGATCCAGTCTTGATGAGTCAACCAGGGCCACCTTTGGCTAGATATGGGCCTATCACATCTCACTAAGTATCTAGTTCAAGGCTAAGCCCATCAGAGATTAACACACTGAGCTCCTTGGACTCTAGTATGATTTTCCAGACATCAACCTAAACAATGAAAAAAGAGGAATGATAAAATTTAAAAGCTAGTAGAAGATAAAAATTTTTCTAATTTGAGGGTAAAGTTTTCAAATTTTAGGAGTCCCTGTGAAAAGAAATATCTACATTACAAAAACCTAGGTCAGAGAAAAGAGTACCTATATAAGAATACTGAGGAAAATATTTCACTGCTGATTGATACACTAAAATTTCAGTGTCAGGTTCAGAGACCTGAATTGTACTAACTTTGCACCTCAACTGCAGAGGTTCCCAGCAAGATTTAATTAAAGAATCTTTCACTTTAAAAGTAGCTATCATAAAATGCTCATTTGAACAATTATGTCAAAGATTTTTTTCTAAACTTTCATTATTATATTTTAAAACTTATGATATAAACATTTTAAGGGGGTCACTAAATATTCACTAAAAGACAATGTAAGTTAAAATGGTTAGATTGAAAACCAAAATTTTGGATTTGGATTAAATAATTTGGATTATTTAACAGATTCTAATTTAGAGGTGGAAACTAGAACCCTTTGAAATTACAAAAATTACAGAATACAAAGAATTACTGCACATTAATAAAATATAATATTGTACAGAATAAATACAAATTTTCATTAGGCCTTGCTATAACTTGAATGTTTGTGTCTTCCTCAAATTCATATGTTGAAATCCTAATCCCCATGTTATGGTATTAGGAGTTGGACCCTTTGGTAAATGTTTAGGCTGTAAGGGCAAAGCCTTCATAAATGGGATTAGTACCCTTATAAAAGAACCCTGCAGAGCTCCCTTGCTCCTTCTACCATATGCGGACACAGGGCAAAGTGTGAACCATCTGTGAACCAGGAATCAGGCTCTCTCCAGATACCAAACCTGCTGTCACCTTGATCTTGGACTTCCCAGCCTCCAGATCTATGTGAAATACATTTCTGTTGTTTAGAATCCACCCTGTGTATGGTATTCTGTTATAGCAGCCTGAGCTGACTAAGTCAGGCCCTATCAAGTTGTAAAGAATCTAAATAATATTATTATTTTTGTCTAATTTTAATAAGCATCTGTAACTTTGAAATATATAACTAAAACAACTTGACAGTGTTACTTATTGTTGTGTTTTAATTCAGTGGAAATATTTATTTTGATTTTAACTACAAACTAGCAGTATTCACATAGTATTTTTATTTAAAAAGTACCCTCTGAAGTTAGTGCATCTGTATTTATCCCATTTCACATTCAGCTGCTAGAAGTAACCCCATAAACAAAAGCTACATAATTCTGGTGGTAATGTATAGAATAAATAATATAGGCAAAAAAAAAGATATATTAGTAGAAGGTAACTACAGTATTCATCAATTAGTAAGAGTTATTTTGTGACTTCATGCAGCTGTTTAATAAATATTATCTGATGGGGACCATGATGAATGATTTGTCCAAAGACCATTTAACTGTAATATAAATGTCTGATCTTTGTTGCCTGCATGAATACTTATGATTCGAACAAAAGGAATTATTCTTGAACCGCAATAAAATAGACTCCTTCAGCTGTCCCACTATATAAACATCAAAATTTGGTGCAAAAACAAATCGAATGTTTCATGCCAATTGATTGGGAAAGGGCTATTTTATGTTGGGAAAGCTATTCCTTTGGACTTAATACTTAAACATGAGACCTGAATAAGGGAAGGCCCTGAAGAGTCTCCAGTGGCCTAGTGAAGAGTTAAAGAAACACAGAAACATCCCCAATATCAGCTGAAGATTATCAAGTTTAGCCAAAGCACCATGTTTTTAAAATACTGCATCCCCACATCCACAAATGTTTTTGCAAGTATGTCTACCAAGCTCACACTGAAAATACCAGGAACTCTCCTGAGAGTTCCTCACAAATAAAACATTTTGCCAGGAGTGTCAGTGGTGGTCACCCTTTGGAAGCAGATGCAAAGATATTTATATGATCCTCGGTGGCCTGTGAGTGAAGGAATGTTTTTCTTTCATGACTGACGCGAAGTTTTCTATTTGGAAATGCTTTAAGGAAAACAACATTTGCTATTGAAATTTTTCACTGTCCTGTTAGGACATGATCAAATATAATGGTTGCCTCTTGGAACATTAATTTCACTTTGCTGGTGTGGACCTGCTATAATCTGATTGCTCTACTATTTGGTAGAGAACTTTAAGGTTTGAATACATTTGTTGAGAGAATGAACATTTAACTGTTATGTAATTGTTGGGAAAACCCTCTTGCACCCCAAAAGAAAGAGATCAACACAACAAGACAACATAGAATAAATCGAACCTTTTTCTCTGTGAAAGACTAGCCAAATCCTTGCGGAGAGGCCACAAGGCCCTGACAGAGGTCCGTGAACGGCAACTGGAGAATGTGAGTGCAAATATATATTACAGAAAGCCACACCTAGGGATCCATAAGCTTTACGAGGACAATAAGTAAATCCTTATGTTTACTGTCCCCTTAACCCTCCAAAAAACCTGGATTTCTTAGTGGTGACAAGCTATTGCTATTCTTTTGCCTGTAGTTAAGAATAAGTTGCTTCTTAGGCCACTGGACAAATACCTGATTATTCTTGGAATAATTCAACCCAACCCACTTCTTATTCCCAGCTACTGAAGAGCAACTGAAATATAAGATTTACTTTATGATGGTCCCTGGATATTTAGAACAGTGTGTAAAGCTACTCTCCCGTCAACAGACTTGTGCTCTTTGGGCCGCAGAGGGCAGGATCAGGCTCAATGTAAATTTAAAGAGCTTCTTGTTTTAAAATTGACGTGGGAAAATAGTATAAAGACCTCCAAAGCACAAACCTCAAATTGCTTGCACGTTTTCTTTACATGTGGACCTGGGATTCCTGTCTGAAACTTTTCTCTGGACTTTATCCAAGACGTTTCTGGTATAAAATACTCAAAAGACAAGACTTTCATGAAAGGTCTTCAATCCTATACTCTTACTCCTTAGAAGGTGACTTGGAAAAGACCTCCAACACAAGATCTTTCCCTTGAGAAAGGATATTGATAGCATTGTTTTTTCCTGACACAGAATACAATAAGAGGATTATATTTCTATGAATCTCTGTTCTGGCCTTGGATGAATTAATAAAATTTAGAGAAATAATCAGCTTTCTTTAAGAAAGAAAATAATTTGCTAAAGACAAAGACACTGAAGTTTAAAAGGTTATATATTCCTTTAAAATGATGCCAGTGTACACTAGTTACTAGGGGGAAGGATTCTTTGTATGTAGTACCAATGGCAACATATCTTCTTAAGCTACCATAACAAAATAAGACTGGGTGACTTAAACAACAGTAATATATTTTCTCATAATTCTGGGAGCTGTAAAGTCCAAGATTAAGGTGGCAGCCAATGGTTCCTGGTGAGAGTTCTCTTCCTGGCTTGTAGATGTAGGTATAGACATACCTTTTTGCTATGTCCTCATATGGTAGGGAGAGAGAGAGATCACTCTCATCCTCTACTTATAAGACCACAAATCCCATTGGATTAGCATCCTGCCATTATACTTCATTATCCTTTATTATCTACTAAAAGCCCTATCTCCAAATGCATTCAGGGCTTAGAATTCAACATATGAATTGTGGGTGGTGGGGAGCACAATTCAGTCCACAATGATAATTTTGATAGAAATCTTAACTATCAAAGATCTGCCTCGGCCACACTTCTGCAGTGGAGAGTTGTTCAACAGGTAATAAAGTTTCAGTTATGCAAGGTGAATAAGTTTTAGAGATCTACTATGTATAGTAGATCTACTATACTATGTTGTACCTAATACCTATAGTTAGCAATAATGTGTTGTATACTAAACAGTTGTTAAGAGAGTTGTATTCTTACCACACACACACACACACACACACACACACACAAAGGCAAGAGGGGGCAGGAGGAAACATTTGCAGGTGATGAATATGGTTATAATCTTTGATTGTGGAGATGGATTCATGGGTGTATGCATATTTTCAAACCTATCAAACTGTGTACATTAAATATATGATGTTTTTAAATATCAATTATACCTCAGTAAAGCTCTTAAAAATATAAAATGGCTGTGGACACTTATATCTAGAAGTTTAAAAAATAAGAAGGAAAAGAAAGAGGAAGTGAAAAATAAGGTAAAATATGACAAGATTTGTTTATTTTGTTGAAGGAAAAGCCATCAAGACATCAAGCAACGAAGGAACAAAACTAGCTCATGGAAGCATGAAAACTGACAGTGAGTTAAGGTGATGGGAAGAAGGTATGAAGCAAATCTTCCTGGTTGGCAATGTTTGGGAAAAGCCAAGTTTTCATATGAAAATCAAGAAGCATAGAAGAAATTCCAGGAGACACGAAAAGAAAATGAAAACTACCACTGAGCAGGAAGGTAACCGTCATTCATTCAACAAAGACTTGTTGAACTCCTGTCACGTGCAAGGCAATGTGGTAACTCTGTGGAATACAAAAATGACCTGGTCCTTACTCTGTTGGAGCTTACACATTTTGATAGAGACAGCTATTAACCAAATACTTCAAAAATAAATGTAAAAACCGAATTCTGAGAAGTACATGGAAGGAGAGGTTTATGTTGCTATAAATATACAACAAGGAATTTGACCGAGTCAGGGGAAGTCAAATGAAGAAATGATAACTGACTTGAAATTTGAACAATGGGTAGCTGTCAACTAGCTGAGGAAGGAAGAGAAAATTTTTCAGGGGAGAGGAGATGGCAGGGGTGAAGGAACTATAATGAGAATATGGAAAATATGAGGTATAGGGAGAAAACTATTCTGGCTGGAACAGAGAGCATGGAGAGAAATGTATATGAGGCTAAAGATAGGGGTGGAGGAGTAAAGGATGGTTTTATTTTGTCTGTGTCCTAAGATCAAAGGAAATGATTGAAGCATTTTAAACTGTTGTGTATGTGTGTGGTATGCTAGGCATAGGGAATGATATATTCAGATTTTTTTTAAATGTCATCCTGTTTGCAGTGTGGAGAAGGGATTGGAGGGGAGAGCTGGTGAACGTGGATATAGCTCCACTCAGAAGGCCACCCAAATATTCAAGATGAAAAATAATGCTGTCTTGGATAAAGGAGACAGTGATGAAGTGAAATGAAGATTTGATAGATACATAGAAAATAAAATTGACAGGACTTAATGATGGATCAAATGTGAAGAGTGAAAGAAAGAGCATGTTTAGGATTATTCTAGGCTTTTGGATTTTAAACTGTGTAAATGGTGGTACCAGTCATGCAAAAGAGAGCTTTAAAAAAGCAGATTAGACCA
Source organism: Mesoplodon densirostris (assembly GCF_025265405.1). NCBI lineage: Eukaryota > Metazoa > Chordata > Mammalia > Artiodactyla > Ziphiidae > Mesoplodon > Mesoplodon densirostris. The sequence goes on along the minus strand of NC_082669.1, from coordinate 10,442,517 downwards.
TCCTATAGGATAAATGAAGAAAATCAGAGAAAAAGATAATAAATGATAAAAGTCTCCAACCAGGCATGTTGCTGGTGGTAAAAGGTGGGGAACAATTGGAACAGCCAACAGGTATATCCTAGCAGGTGTACTTTAATGGGACATCAGCCTTACACGTATGACATGTAGCAAGAAAGTTGTTCTCAGAGGGACACCTGGGGTTCCAGAGATCTTTTCAGGGATCTAGGAGGTCAAAACAATGCTAAGATGTCAATTGTCCTTTTTACAGTGGAATTTCCAGTTGCACTTGATGTATGATATCCCAAAAGACTGAATGCAGAAGCAAATATGAGACACTCAGCTATCGTCTTCTAATTAAGGTAACATTAAAGAAATTTACAAAAAAATCTAAAACAACGTCATTGTCCTCCCTATTTTTGTGAAAATAATAGTTATTTTTCTTTTTAAATGTTATATTTATTAACATCCAATGAGCTTATTATTTTTAATGGATTAAATATTTTTAAATTTATGTTTTAATTTCCAGTACAGTAGATACTGATTCATGTAACCCACGCAGACAATTTGGGGTTCTCAATAATGTATAAAGATATCTGCAGTCCAACTGATTTAAGTACTCAATGGGACATCTAAGGGACATTAACCACAAGATAAGGGACATTAACCACAAGTTAGCTTTTCAGTTGCCAAAGAGCTACTAAAGTCCACTTCAGAAAAGCACAGTTAACCCCAACAAATATTATTTCTCTCTGAAAAGTAGTCAACTAATGTATAGAACAAACCCTTATTCAGAATACGAAGTTATTATTATAGGGGAAAACCATAAAAAAATCAGTACTTCATTTAAGCACTGCATGGGACTTCCAATCTTGCTATATGTTTGCAGTGTCTTAAAATTTCATTCTTGGCAGTCTGTTAAAAGTTACACAGCCAGAATATGTGTGGGCTGCTGCCATTTAGGTAGACATCACCTTCTGAAGAACATGGTGTGAAGCAGGACTGAGAAGGCCTGTCCCAGAATACCCTGCTACACATTTGTCAGCTGATGAGCAACGTTCATCCTTCACTTTCAGTGTTATACTAATTGTAAGATTGAAAGTTGGAAGCAAAGTGACAAGAATAAATTTGTAGTTCATTCAGCTTTTTAACAAATAAAAGGAATTGAGAGCAGTATTCAAAACCTTGGATCTGGTGTAAACCAGCCCAGTGTCAAGGCAATGTCAGCTTTTACTTTACTAGTTCATGCTCAAATTCTGAAATTTTAATTTGATCATAGATCTTGGTCTGTTTTGTTCACTTCTAGGAAAGTTCCCAGCAACTAGAAAAGCATGTGACATATGAGAGCTACTCAACAAATATTTATTTAGTGAATTCTATAGAAAAGGGGCAAAAACTCCTCTTTATGCTCTCTCTATGCTTCCTGGGATTGCTACTATGTCCAAGGCTTCTGCTATCACTATTCACTTATGACTCTGCATGAGTCATAAGGGAAGTCTTCAGGGAAGACTGAACTTAGATGTACTTTGAGCACAGACATGAAGCACCTGCATCTCAATATAAGCACAACCAAACTTATTATCTTTCTCCTCAAATGTATACCTCTCTTAAATATGTATCATTACCCAATAACTTAGGAAGAATATTAGACTTTACCTTTTCCCTCTCATTTCCCACATTAGCCAATCCATCATTATATATGGGACATCCTAACTCTTTAATATTTCTCACATCCTCCTCCACATTGTTTTGTCACTTCTTACTGCCTTAGTCACATTCTCTTTATTTCTTACTTGCCTGTTAAAATCAACTCTTATCAGACGCACCTGCCTCCTTGCTCAGCCCTCTCCATGCTAATTACCCAGAATACATAGTAATTCTTCTGGATCAGTAGTCTTCAAATGTTGTTGGTTTTTTATATTTGTTTTTGCTCCTGTTACTAAAATAATTTTGAAAAATTATTTATATTCCCTCTCTTGTTTTTAAGTTGACATCTACATTTTTTATGCTAAGTTTAAATAGCTGCAAAAGATGTGATTTCTAGCATGTTTTAACTATCAATAGTTTTAAATTGAAAATTTTTATATCACTCTTCTAAATGGATTTAGTGGACTCTAAATACCACAGTGATGTGATACCTATACCTTTTTCTGGATAAAATGTACATTATCAAGTTCTTTTTCTCCTTGAATCATTTTTCCATTCCACTTTACCCACAGAATGTTATTTTAGTGTAATGTATTTTATTTTATGTTGGAGAGTCTTTTATTCCTCACCTATCATACTTTCCTGAAAGATTTTTATATACTTAAATTTTTTTTTAATTTCTTGTGACCACAAAATTCTAAGAGATAAATGCACACTATACTAAACACACACACAGCCACAAACACACAAATATACATATATATGTATACATGTTATGGATAGAGTTATGCAATTATTAGCAGAATGTAAATGATAAACAGCATTAATATATAGTATTTTCAAAGGTCTCTTTGTTTCGTGTCCCCAAGGTTTTTACACCCCAGGACAGTGCACCACATTAATATTCTGCAAGGATTAGCAGTTTGCCTTTTTTCAATAAAGTAGCAAAGGGCAGTTGTCAATGGGCAGGGAGGAAGTTGAACTTGACTGACTCCTTGGGAACACATGCATCTCAAGCAGAAGACTTTGGGAAAGAATTCATATAGAAAACTAGGAGCTGGAATTTGAGCCCTTTAACCTATCTATATCCATAAACCCCTAGGACAGTCTTTGTGTTCCCCTGGGTTTCATAGATACCAATTTGGAAGCTACTGTTCTTGATGACAAATCAGATAAGACCACTCTCCCTGCTTAATTTTTCAGTGTTTCTCATGGCAACTGGAAGGGCTACTCTTGGATCCTACTTCATCTGCCTCACATCAATCTTATTTTTCTTATCTTCTTCCATTTCTGTGTCTTTACCCCATCCCTACCCATATCAACCTAACTACCATGTCTTGAATATTGCCATGCTGCTTCACCCATCATATCTTTGCACACCTTTCTCACTGGCCTACCTAATCACAGTCATTTTGTAGAATTGAAGTAAGGATTATTGACAGTAGATGGAAAGCACCTTTCTGTAGATGTTAAATAAATGGTAGCAATTATAACCTTCTTATACAGTTATTATATAATAAAAAAAGAGTTTTAAAATTCCCCTTCAATTTTAGAGAAGACAAGTGACACAATCTTAAACTCTATTCTTCAAACATATTGAAAACTCAGAATGAATTCAAGCAATTGGGACTGAGAGAAAACCAGAAAGCTCACCGAAGAATCAAATGATACACATAAAAAGTGACAATCAATATTCTCTTACAACTAGTGCAGGTAAATATGTGTGTGCTTTACAGAATTCTAATACACCCCTAAGATTCCTATCCACTGATGTACACTCTGTAACCCCCTCCCCTTGAGTGTGGATAGAACTTGTGAATATAATGGGAGAGTCACTCCTGTAATTAGCTTATGTTGTACAACAAAAGTGAAGAGATTTTGTAGATGTAGTTAAAGTTCCCAGTCAGTTGACTTGAAATTAATTAAAGGAAGACTTCCTTGGGTGGGCCTGACCTAATCAGGTGAGCTCTTTAAAAGCAGGTGCAGAGCCTTCTGCATCGAATCACAGTGTGGAGGCAAAAACTGACCAGTTATTTTTCCATCATTTTCCCAAATAAAGATATACTATTTTCCCAGGAAAACAAAACACTGTTATTTTTACCTTTCACAACTCTGTGTTAAGGGGAAAGAAATTATGTGGAAGTTCTAAAGGGTATGATTTCTGAACAAGTCCTTTTGACATTCATCCCCAGTGCAGAATCTTGGGTAAAGTTGGCTTATAAAATTTTAATACCTTTGAAAAAATTCTTAATAAATAAATGGAAGTGGGTGCAGAGGTCAGAGGTTGAAAGTAACAGAAAGCTATCCTGTTGGCCTGGAAGAAGTAGACTGCCATATTGTGGAGAGGGTCATGTGGTAGGAAACATCAGGCAGTATACAGGAGTTGAGGATCTAAGCACTACAACCACAAGAAACTGAATTGGAATATTGGAATGGGACACCAAGTCTTAGATGAGACAATAGGTCTGATGGGCACTAGGACTGTGGCCTTGTAAGATCCTAAGCAGAGGACACACCTGATTCATGCCTTGACTCCTGACCCACAGAAACCATGAGATAAGAAATGCATGTTATTTTAAGCTACCAAGTTTTTGAAATTTTGTTATGCAGCAATAGAAAATTAATACACAATTGAAACCATCACCAAATTCCTTAGTTTTGCATTGTAGCCTTTACTATATGTATAAGCCAAAATATCTGGAAGACATTCTCTCTTATGCTTTCCAAAATTCCTGAATATCACTTTATTTCATTAATTTTAATAAAAATATAGTCTCTCTATATAAGTTTACAAACTAAAATCTGTCCTGTAATAAAACATTTTAAAAATATTCCCAAAGCTGAAAATATTTTTATGTTAACTACAGTTGAACCTTTAACAGCATGGGTTTGAACTGCATGAGTCCACTTATATGCTGGGTTTTTTCTATAGTAAATGCTGTAGTACTACATGATCCCAAGGTTGGTTGAACTCATGGATACAGAGGAACCCAGGAGGGTCAGCACCCCCAATCATCATGTTGTATATACTATATACTGTATATAGGTTGTATATATTAATACTATATAGGTTGTATATACTATATAGGTTGTATATACTATATACTGTATATAGGTTTGGGTCACAAATTCTACCACCATTTTCTCCGAATTAGCATCCTATAAACATCACCCTCTGTTTAAAAAAGCCATCAGAATTGTTGCACGTTAGTTGTATAAATAGCTAACTGTGGACAGAAAAGAAAAAGAAATTTACCTAATAGAAGTGTCATATTAATTCTATTTTTTTCCTCTCCCAATGTCTTTTAAAAATAGCCAGTCTTATGCATGCCAGTTGAAAGGTGAACGTGCCAGTGAATATGCATGTGAGTGTGTGTGTGTGTGTGTGTGCATGTGTGTTTATACTGGTCTTATTCCAGAGACGATTTATGAGTGCCTAAAACACACACAAAAAGAAAAATGGAGGGTAAATTATTGGTTTATTGTACCTAGCTGGTCTAGAATTATGGACAGATTAACAAGATTTAAAAACTCATTGAGTTGAACTAACCAGTCTATATAAAGAAACACTGTCACAGAGTCATCCCTTATTTTAAAGGACCAAACAGATGGTTCAATTTCCTTGGAACACTGTGTTCACATTGAGAGCCTTCCAGATTCTGCAGTTATTTCACATATGCCAGACACATCTCCTTTCTATGGGTTTTATTTGAGTCGTCCAAAACACTTCCTTTTATTAGCAGGTCTAAGTGGAGAGATATTTACCTTGGCAGTATCATAGTGTAGATAATACTGAATAAGTCCGTTCAAAGAAATAGCCTCATCATGCCAATCTAGGGAAATATGCAAATCCCTATCCATAGCCTCATAGTTGTATATTTATCATGCTGAGTGCTGGTACCTGATTGTATGTCTTTACATTTTTCTCTCTAGATATACATATCTTTATATTAGCCAGCCAATCTATAACATGATTCCGCCTTACTAAATTTATGCAATTCTGATTTGAAAGCATTTTAGGATCCAGTTGAAAAAAATAAGACTGTACACATAGAAATAAAAGCATGTTTACATCTAATTATTATCCAGGATTATTTCAGAGAAGAATAAAAATGTGTGAGTTAACTGTGGAGGAGAGGACCAGGTGTACAGATTTAAAGGGATATCACAAATCAAGTAAGAAAAGAAGCTTTTATCATAAACGCAGGAAAGTTGTGTAAAGGCCAGTATATAGAAGGATAGTAGGACTGCTAAAAAACAGGTTGAAAGAGAATGCAGGCTGTGTATAAGGATGGCCAGAGAGGTGAGGATCAGCTACTAGAGATTAAAGATGTCTGTGAGGGCCTCCCTGGTGGCGCAAGTGGTTGAGAGTCCGCCTGCCGATGCAGGGGATACGGGTTCGTGCCCCGGTCTGGGAGGATCCCATATGCCGCGGAGCGGCTGGGCCCGTGAGCCATGGCCGCTGAGCCTGCGCGTCCGGAGCCTGCGCGTCCGGAGCCTGTGCTCCACAACGGGGGAGGCCACAACAGTGAGAGGCCCGCATACCGCAAAAAAAAAAAAAAAAAAAAAAAAAAAAAAAAAAAAGATGTCTGTGAGAATCTTCTGTTAGACTTAGTTTTCTACATTGCAGCCTTTGTCACTCCCCAGAAGATGTGCATAGTCAGTTGACAGCTCATGTTATGTCTGGGAGGATAGGTAGGGATACAGGATTGGAAGGTAAGAATCTGAGGTCCTAGCTCTTATGGCCCTAATGACATTATGATACTGCACATAATCCCTGATCTTTTTCCTCCCTCTGTAGATTTTTTTCCCCCTTTTTCTTGGTAACATGAGAATGTTTAAGTCTTTACCATAAGTATAAATGTTTTGTGTGTACGTGTGCACTTGTGTGTGTATCTCTTTCAAAATAATGGCTCTCTGAAAATGGAAAAGATTGGGTAGGATTATGTAACACATTCTAAAAATGTTAAAACCTATACACGTTAAAGTATCAAGTAAAATAGTTGTTAACCTGTCTCACTAATAATCGCCTGCTTAGATCCAGTCTGTGAGAGGAAAAGGAAGCAATAAATTTGACCCTAACTTACCGCACATTTTAATTGCACAGTACTCCCAGGGGGTGTCAGGGTCAAGAGTATAGCACCATGGCCTCGGCTTGCCATCAGGATTGCGGCAATAATTATCATCAAAGCCCTTGTCGGGATATCTGCAAACCACACCAAGAAAAGTGTCATGTAAATCTGCCTGGAACACCACCCAGCTCTCAGCTCACAAAATAACTTTTGACTTAGCTCGGATACTGTTAGCTGAGGAAAGAAGAGATTTTCTATGTTTTGCCTTACAAGGACTGCTAATCATTGACTGCTGAATCTATTACTGTGCATATTCTACTAAGGCTAGAGTACCATCCCCTTTGCTAATAAGTTAGGTCCACTTGGTACCGGTCCACTGGTTCAGGTCCCAAACTGAATCCCCTTCTTACAAAGCCCAATTAAGGACAGATTACATAAACATGACCTCGTGTAGAATGCTCATTAAGAAAACGGGTCCTCTTCTAGGGCAGACTTAAAGTTCAAACTGAAAGTTAGGTTTCAATAGCTATGTTACTAATGATAGCTCAGTTTTAGAGCTAGAGTCTTTCTAGGTCATGCCCTCACCTCCAGCAGAGCTAGAGACAAACTCCATCACACCACTTTCTCTGTACCCATCTCCCTTTAAATTAACAGGGTCCTGAATTGGTGAGTTGTTTTTAATTGCTACCACATTCCTTGTGCTCTCACTTAAAAGACAAGAGATGCAGTTAAAAACAAAGCAGTTTTAATTTCATCTAGAAGAGCAAGACAAAAAGAGAAGAAAGAAAAAACACCTTTCAGCAATTTCAGAAGAAAGGTGGGGATAGACCTTCTTCTCTAGTTATTTGTATTTTTATTCTTTATAGTAAAAAAGAAGGAAAAATTTTTTTCACCTAAAATGTTTCCTGTGAAATGAATGGGCCAATATACACATAATTTTTAAACCATTTAAACTCAAAACCTACTCCTGAGGAGAAAAGTAGACTTGGTTGCCTGACTTTTCCAGATGGGCAACTTCAAAATCCACCACAAGAAAGCAGCCAAAGAATCGTTTGCTCCACCTTTCATTCCCTCTCCGTGGGCATGAGCTGCGTCACGGTGTCACACATTGACCCCACTTTACCTAAGTCACGGAAGGTGTGACGTTAGGAGGAGATTCACATTCACTTTTATTTAACAATAATGCCGCCCTCCCCAGCTTGGGCCTGTCAAAGTGCTTATTATTGAATGAGCTTTTCTCTTTTTGCTGCTGTGGAAGGGAAAGAGGAAGCTTCTATTACTGTTTTCCTTCTCCAGCCACTGATGCTCCTGTGTTCAGGACCATCCTGATTTTAGGGACTCTTAACCTAATCAGCCAAGACCAGTTGGAGGTGAAGCCCGCACTCTCATATACCTCATCGTAAATCCCTGTGCCCCAAGACTATCAGGAAAACATTATATCAAGAGAATTTCCATGCTAATTTGCCATGGGGCAAATAACAGTTTGTAAATAGAATCATTGGATGCATGATTTGGTGGTATTTTACCTTTCTGGCAAGAATTTATGCCGATGTGGCGTCTGATGATCCCAGCGCTGACAAATCTTGCCTGATTCTGTATGATCCATGGGACCTCGATAACTTTCCCCATTGCAGGTCATGCATTCAACTAATAAAATTAAAGCATGGCATGTTAATTGCTTCTGACAGCAAAATCAAGAACACCACTGTTCCATGTAAAGGACAGTAAATCACCTATTTAGCAAGGATGTTTTTAGAAAAACTTACGTACCCTTTTAACTTTAAATTAGGGCTTAATATACATTAATAGTGGCATAAAATACTCCCTACTGAAATTTTCATACCGTTTAAATGAGATTTTTGTAGTTTGTGTCATACAGATTTACCATAGGGCCAAGATGCTGCCTTTCTAATTTTTTCATAACTGTCCAAAAGGTACCTAGAAACTGAAAATCCTTGGGGATTTTCCCTTTGTTGTTCTAAAATGCCAGGGGTCTCAATATTTATGCTGTCAACACAATAGTACTCTTCTCTCAACTTACCTTGCAACACATACACAGAAAATACACAATTTAAAATGAGTACACATCCTACGTCTACAGTTAATGCCAAGATCAGGACCAGATAGATCTGAGACCAGCTTCAAATAGTAATCTGGTACTATTTGAAGAATGTGAATATTTTACAGGACGAAATCACTGTTGCTTTCTATCAGTGAGTATCCACATCGAATAACTGAGAAGACTTGCATATTTATCTAGCTTAGGATAGAACATGACCTGCTCTTGAACTTCTCGTACTCACTGTTTTTAAAATGTGTAAGCTGATCTAATTATGCTGGATATTGCTGATGACTCTGTGAAGTTAATTAATAGTTCTCTTCTGGCTGGCCTCTTATACCACACTGAAAACTCTGAATCACATCAGCTAGCTGAAAATAAGGCATCTCAAATGGACAGGTTGATTTGTAGCACAGCAGGCATCCTGTGGAATAAATCATTGCTTGGCTTTCCTACAAATCCGGCAAACTTCCCCAAACACATCATTTGTATCTTGTGATTACTGATTGTCTAACATTAGCAGAAGTGGAACAGATATCAGTGTTTAGTTTTATCCACCAGGATCTAGCCTAATGAGTATTTGTAGAAATTCGGGATATATTATTAGAATCGTCACTTTTGAACCTTTGATTTTTATAATCTAATAGGACGTTAATAACGAAATCCCTAAAACATGAAACCATTTGGCCTGATCCATCTGCTTCTTTTCGTGTAGGTTGATCTATGAGCTAAGACAAGGGACCAATTCAGCTTCCTCTCATTTGATACTGAGATCCCCCAGACATCAGTCAGTAAGCTCCTGAAGTATAAATGAGCGGGATCCAAGAGCATACCGATAAAGGTGCTCTGGTTGGCCAAGGTCAATTCCACATAGGTTATGTAGTATCACATTTCAGCTTTCCATCTGAATGGGGGTACAAACTTAGTTCCCATTTTTAAAAGAATGCAAGGTTTGATATGTTCACAGAAAATGATACAACATTGATCATTGTTGTTTGCTCCTTTGTATTGAATGAAAGAGTAGAATAGAATCCTGTGAACACAAATAAGGGGATAAAATATCCACATGGACAATTTCTTATCTTGTATAGTACTCAGGAATCAAAATATACCTATTTTGTCTCAATCAGAAAATGCAGTTTATAAGAGTATATCCTTTTCTTTTTAAATTGAAGTATAGTTCATTTACAATATTGTGTTAGTTTCAGGGGTACAGCAAAGCAATTCAGTTATACACACATATGTATATATCTATATTCTTTTTTTTCCATTTCCACTACAGTTTATTACAAGAAAAAGGATACAAGATATCCTTTTGTAATTAGAGTGAATAAAAGTATTTTCCGGGAAACTGTGTTGGGGCATTATTAAAAAACACTTCTCCTGAAACTTTAGAATTTTTAATTTTCTTAAGGAAACATAGCTACACAAATGAAACAGGTGATTCTATAAGATGACTGCTTTCCAACATGAGCAGTAGATCAGTGCTTCTCCAAATTTTAATGTGCATAAAAGCTACTTTGAGATCTTGTTAAATAAAGAGCAAGTTCTGATTCAGTGAATCAGGACTGGGGCATTAATAACAAGCTCCCAGAGGATGATGATGATGCTGGTCCTTGGACCTCACATTGAGTAGCAAGTTTGTAGATAATTTATTCAATTCTGAAGGTTCTTAGTGTTTGGCTTTTAGGAGAGAATGGATTTTACTTAGACCTTGAAGGATGGATAAGATGTGGATAAACTATAAAGGGGCAAAATAACATAAACGGTACAGAAACATGAATTAGTATGCTATGTTTATAGTGAAGTGAAGAGAGTTATGAATGCAGGTGCAGACCTAGTGAGATTGAAAAATAATAAAAGTTAACAAAGAATGTTAGATTTTGGAAGGCAAAGAAAGTTCCTGTTGGGGTGGGAATTAAGTGAATCCTGTGATAGGACTGAGATGCTAAGTATATTATAGTTAACATATTCTTTGATTATTCAGTAATTTTAACATATAAGAAATCATTTGACGCTTGCAGTGAGGACATCAAGGCTCACAAAAGTTTTAAGGGACTTACCTAAAACAGAAAATGCCAGATCTGTGCCTGGAACATAGGTCCTCTGACCCACAGTCCAGCGCTCGTTCCATTCTCCCTAATTGCCTCTTTGTCCTACATATTTTAACTTGTTTCTTACACATTCTTACTGGTCATACTTTAAGATAGGTTGAAAGCAAAACTTTCAGAAAGTCAGTCTCCCTGCCTTTTCTCACTATTGTCCTCATTCCCCTCTTCACTCCTGTTTACAGCAGTAGTTTGCCCGCCTGTTGGATTCTCACCTACTGGGGGCTAGGAGAAACGAGACTGACCATCTTATCCAAGGATGAAAAATTGTGGTTTCTCCATTGCATCAAACCATCAGGTTAGTCATAAAAATTACTTCGAGAAAGGCAAATTTTGAACTCATATTTACTTCTCAAACATCAAGAATTCTAAGACTCTTCTAAGTTTTCCCAGCTCAAAGTCAAGCCGTATAGGTGGAAACCAAGTCCACCTACCTACCAAGGGCTCAGGTGAAAGCATTATCTATATAAGAGTGCAAGAGGGTGAGGATTGCACCTCCTGCTGTATTTCCTTTCGAATCTCTCTATTGTTGCCAGTGTATTATTTAACCGTTCCATCAAGTTTTTCCCTTAAAAAAAAAACAAACAAAAGCAAAATACTGTCCCAGTTCACAAAAGCTCAAACTAAATAAATGTTTATGTTCATAAGTAAATGAATACCTTTTTCTAATTATAGTTCTGCCCTAATTGATAATAGAAAACCACAAAAACTACAAATTAATTGTAATATAACTAGGATTAATTTAACACCTTTCTCATATACTAACTAAACTCAAAAATTACTGTGTTCCATTTTTATCAATCATAAAACCACAAGTGATCTGAGTTTACAGACTAAAACAACTATTTTGAAAATATCTCTCAGACAAATCCACTCTAGTGATTACTTCAGCAAAACTGAATGTTTAAAATATGAATAGTCTCACAAATCCACATTTATAAACAAGTTTTATTTAAATCTTTGTTTTTAAAAGTTTTTTGCCACACAGAGTATGGAATTACACATTTAAAGTTATGGCAGTATTATTTGGTATTTTAAGTGTAAGGTATTTAAAAATAATGATTATGGCTTAATAAAATGCATTTACTTGAATATTTATCATTTAAAAAATCTGGTTCAATGACTAGTGATTGCTTTATTTTAAATCCCAAGCAAATGTTAAAGCAAGAAGTCAAATTTTATATACCTCTGTTTTCCATAATCTTTGAATTAAACATTAATGGTAATATTTTCTTTACATAATTATGTAAGGTTCTAAATGTGATAAACGAGTATTCATTTTGGAATGCTTTTTATATTTCAAAGGTTTAAATTAAAAGAAAATAATTTTAATCTTTAAATACCAGATATATTTTTATGAACCAAAATTTCAGACAAATTTCAGGTGATTATTTAGCAAATACTTCAATATAGTTAAAAAAATTTCAAAATATATATACTGTTCTACTTGTCCTTTTCCAAAGAACAGTCCAAAGTTGACCACGTAGCTTTCTTATTTAATTTTAAAATATACAAAATGATGTGATCATTAACATTTCATCCATAATAATATAACCTTTGGAACTTGACAGTTATAATATCCATAGATTAAAATGTCTCACCCATCATACTATTTAAACATTGTGGATTTTGAGGCTTTTTCCTCATGTATGTATTTTAATAGAAATTTACATCATATCAACATTATTTTGTATATTTTGTATTACCCGTTTTATAAATAGCTATTTTTCTCCATTAATGTATTGACAATGCTTCTTCTTATTTTAGATCCTCTTCATTAAAATCATGCTAAAACATTGTTTATGTTAGCATGAATTTAAATATCACAGCTCAATTCACAGTCCCTGAAATATGTTTAGCCTATAGGACAGGTGTTGGTTTACTTCTCTCACAGGAGGGTTATTCTACTCTTTCAGACTTCTAGTTGTTTCCAGAAAAAGCATATCTGCAACCTTTAATGCCACCATGACCAATAGCATCATGTGCCATTCATACTAATGATCAATGCCCTTTTCTAAGGGGAGGTGCGATGACCTCAAATCATTGAAAAATATTAGGGACGTATACTCTAATGAGCTAAGGAATACCAGAAATTTTTCCAAGCATTTATTTTTTATCACATTTATTCTACATTGCCTGTCATTTTAGATATATGCCAATATAGTTTGATGAAGGTTCTTCTTTTAAATCAGGGGTTGAAAAATCACATTCCCACAGACTAGGCAGGCAAGATAAATGCTAAACTGTTTAAAGTTTGACCAATTTACCTTCCCTTGAAAACACTGTCCCAGATCAAGCAAAACCAATAAAGAAAACTCCTTGCCAATAACTTTCAACCTCAGAAAACTGTGATAGCGGAGAATTCGCTAAAAGTAGGGTTTTCTCCCATGTGTAAATTTAAGACAAACATTACAGACTTATTCATACAAAACAGACATTCATAACGTTATCACAGATCAGTTTATTATTTTTAAAAGAAAAGAAAAACAATGAAGAAGTTATAGTGAACAGAATATGGTATGGAATGGAAAGTAAGGATTTACAAACAGATGGACCTGGCTCTGGCACATGAATTCAAGAATTTTAAATTAACTAACAACAGAAAACAAATTCACCTTCTCTGTGACAGTTAGCTAACAATGGCCTTTTTATGTGATAAATATCAACCTAAAACTTAATGAATATTATGGAAGAAATAGTTCAAAAAATATTTGGTTAATAACAAACAGGTAAAATATCTTACTATAAATATTGGACAGCATTCCAGCCGTAATCCCCACCCCAAGTACTTCAAAATGCTACTAAATTTTTATCACAATTCAATCCATGTTTCATTTTGATTTTTAGTCTTTTAGTTTCTGACAAAACTAAAAAGCCAGCTATTCAGTAGCCAGATAACCAAGAAAAATGAAACCACATACAATGCTGAAATGGTTACTCTTCCTTCTTGCGGTCATTCAGTTTCCACTGTAAAAGTAAGGACAGTGCCCTTTCATGCTGTGAGAGGAGGTGAAGACACAGACATGGGTTTAGAGTGCCTGCCTTCCAGACAGCCTGTGATCTACTGTTTTGATCTCTTCAGATACCATTCTGAATGGTATTCAGTTCCAGACTCTGTATCAGATTTGGTTCACCAAAACACACGCAGGGCGCTCGAACTTTCAGTGACCCCCTCCCTTATTCTCTTCTGGGCCCTTATACCCTTGCCACAACACTTCAAAATAGCTTTGACAAAACTTCTGCAGAAGCGGGTTCTGGATGAGTAGAATTAGAATTACTCATAAAGGGCTGTCATTCTGCTCCTTTCAGGTGATGTATGGGAGCAGATTTTGAGCTGTTATGAGCTCAAAACAGCAGATGAGGAAGCCCAAACTTTTACTGTCCCCGAAGAGATACCTCAGGCTCTTTTGAAATTCAAACTGATAACTTGCTCCTTTATTTTGCATTAATCTGATGATAATCAGTTTTTAAAACATCCTATAAAAATGCTCGAATTATGATCTATAGTTGCAATTGAATGAACATCATATTCATTGTGATTTGATTCAATTCTGTTAACCTTTAATGTGAGTTGCAGTTTTACACAAAGGGAGAGCAGAGTGCCCCACATGGCATTCAGGTTCATTTACCTTCTGAACACTGGGGAATGTCACAGACTTCGTAGCGTACCTCTGGATTGCTTGTGAAACACCACGGGCCCCCTTCTTCCCCTCGAGGGTTTCGACAGTAGTTTTCCTGTAGGTCTTTACCCCGATAGCTCGAAGGCAAAAAGCTAGTTTTAAAATGATAATCATTACAGTATAAGAGCATGCAACTTTTGGGGGGCCTATTAACTTTACTAACTAGTGGGTATGTTTTCCCAAAAGTGGAGAAACCCTTTATTCTATCTCAGACCCCCATAGATATTAACTTGAATTCTGTCATTTCCATCAATTCTTAAGATACTTAAATTTTATAGACATTTACCTAACTGAATTCTCATAGTCAGCAGTCTTAAGAATGATTCATCTCTGGATTCACTAAGAGCCAGTCATTCTAGAGCCTAATTGACATTGTTTGAACCACAATTTCAAAGTTCCACTCAAAGGCAGCAAATGATTGAGGATAGCCACTTAGGAGAGAACTGCAGAAACACTGCACTAGACCTTGAAATCTCACTATTACACTGCTTATCTGAGATAATTATTTGTTTGTTTATTGCTTTTCTTATGAATGATAGGCCCCCTTCTTTCTGCATAATTGAGAAATAGATTGATAAAGCAACAGGAACAAAGGGTCTAGAAACAAATTGAATCTGGACTCAAATTTCAGCTCTGTCTTACTAACTGGAGACCCCAGCGGGCAATTTAGCCTCTTTCAGCCTACTAGCTTACATATACACTGAGTATAACCATAACTTATAACATCTTACACCTATGTGGTTGTTTTGAGAAGTTCAAAGAGATGAGAGGGTAATTGACACTTAATAAACTCCATCTGTTATTAAGCATGCTCCACTTAGTAGTCTTTAGACTGTCATAGTAAAAAACAGAAATGCTTATTCTCTTTAAAAATTTTTAAAGTTTTCACTGTGACTGGGGCTTGGTGCTTTCAGGTTTAGTTCATAATAGTTGGTCATTGCCTGCAGACTGCAATATATTACCTTCATTTAAAATGTCTAATGCCCTGGTTATAATTTTGTTACCAGCACACAGTACTTCAACATAAGAGCAGAAGAGTTCAAAGCCCTTTTTATTCTTTTGTACTGCTTGTGACCTTGGCCTCAATGATGCTGCAAGTGTCTGCTAGATTGCACACAAAAAAAGCATAAGTAAACAATATATATCTGTAGGTAACATTAGTAAGCACTTTTTTTGAAAATCCGGTTGCATTTTCAATATTCAGTTCAATTTTTGCTATAAAGCTTAATTTCTACTTTTACTGACCTCTGAGATCTAAATGGTACTTAAATTACAGTGAAGTCCAAAGATCTTAGTATCTCAGTAAATACCATTCAAATATGTTTCCTACCCATTGAAACCTCTAGTTAAGAAATAATCATTTTTGTTATGCCGTGGCATAAAATAAATATGGACATGCCTTGGGTACCAAGCAACATTTTGCAATGAAATTATTTAATTTGGACAGGAAATACACCAGAGTTAAGTGCTCAGAAAATGTAAATTATTGGTCAAAAATAAAGAGTCCAAGAGACTTACTACTAACCAAACATTTTCAAGATATCTATTAAGTATTATAAACATTATGAAATGCCAAAATGTCTTTACATAAAGAGTTTATATCCCTACTTCACTAGCATTTTAAATATTGGGGAACAAAAAATAGACATTAAGTCTTATGACTGATGAAAATTATAATATAATGAAAACTTATCATGACTTTACAGTTCCTAACAGAAATTTTCAAAGGAAAAATAGGTCATCTTTCGTCTTAGTTTTAACCCGATTATTCCAGAATAACTTAAGATAATCTTTGTGCAATTCTGTGAAAATTATTTCCTTTCACTTTGCCAGTTCTCCAATTTTTCATAGTAAATTTATAATGAAATACTCATTTTTTTCTGATAGAATCAAAACTGACTTTTACTTTATATTTTTTTCATAAAGTACTGCATTAATCAAATTTACCTAAGAAAATCCCCCTATAACTCTATTTTCTGAAAAAGCTTGGTATAGTATAGTACTGAGAATAAGTTATTGTTAATCACAAAAATCTACATTGTTGCCCCATATGTATCACTCGACTAGTATATGACACTAGCCCTTAGATAATTTACTTACTCTTTGGGTTTTCAACTTCACTTACGAGATGAATGGAATGAATTAGATTATTATAAGCTCCTTCATTTTATATCATTTTATGTATTAAGTTTAAAACACTAAATAATGATTTAACACATGTTAAATGCACACATATAAAATATCTACAGTTTTAGAGATTTTTACACACACACACACACACACACACACACCCCTATATATACACACATACACCTTTCCAGTGGATTTGTAAAGCAAAGAAGAAGCTGTGTAGAAGTAGCAAATGGGACTTCCCTGGTGGCACAGGATCCACCTGCCAATGCAGGGTACATAGGTTCGAGCCCCAGTCCGGGAAGATCCCCACATGCTGCGGAGCAACTAAACCCGTGCGCCACAACTACTGAGCCTGCACACCTAGAGCCCGTGCTCCGCAACAAGAGAAGCCACTACAATGAGAAGCCCATGCACCGCAATGAAGAGTAGCCCCCATTTATCACAACTAGTGAAAGCCCACGCACAGCAACAAAGACCCAACACAGACAATAATTAATTAATTAATTAATTAATTAATTTTTAAAAAAGAAGTAGTGAATGAATAAGTCAACAGTTTAGTAGGAAAAATGCAAGTAGGAAGGGAAAGAGATAAAGTAGAAATCAAAACTAGCTATGGTTAAAAGATGAATAAAGTTTTCCCACTGGAGTTAATAAAAATGAAAAATGAAGAGAAAAATGTGTGCTGCTTTCCACAATTCTATATCAATGCATATCACATTCCTCTCTAGGACATGCAGGGTAAAGAGCAGTCTGGGTCATCTCTTCTCTTCAGTCTTTGGTATATATGACTTTTTACCCCGATTAACTGGTTTTCTTTTGTGTTCTGAAGTTTTCAGTCTGCTTTTCTTTAGTATCCCGTACTTGACCAAGCGATGAAGCCTAGCCCTGCTCTTTGCACTCTATGTGTTCATTCAGCACATGTTTATGAGAACCTATTACACACACACCCTGTACCATTCAATAGGCTCTGTAATAAACTTTTACTCACATATGTACTATTTTTGGTTCTCTGTCCTTGTGAGCAAGGCTTTATTTTTAGAGAGATAAGTGAAGCAATATTTAAAATTGAGTTACATCCAAATATACTTTGAAACATAAATTAGATCTTCTGGGTGCTGGCCACCTTTTCGTTTCTTTTAATATGAACTGTGTTCATAGGAAACTTGATCCATTCCATCATCTGCTTCTTTAATGAATGCTGGGTGGCCAGTGAAGGATATAGATGTAGATATCAGGTCACCTGATTTTCTAGTTAAGCTTCTATACTAATTTCATCATCTATCATCATCTTCCCATTAAGCCACTTGTAAAATATTTCAATTTAGGGAGTTGACAATAAATCACTCCTCTAGACAGACATATATAGATATATATTTCTCTTTCAATTTTCCATAGAGTTAATCTTTATTTAACACTTAAAAGTGTTAACCCAGCATGTAGATATTCCAATAAGCTGCTAATTGATGAAAATGTGTTACTCCCATTGAATTAAAAAAATTGATTAATATACAAGGTCCTCTCAGCCCTAAAGCTTTATATCACAAGGAAATGTTTGTTGGTAAAATAGCTGATTGGCCTGGGAAGCCAGTTCCCAGGGAGATCTATTTCACATGTACTCCTGTAGCAGAGAATCACAATCATAGAGAATTTGGGTTGAAATAAGACCTCTACTAGGTCATCCAGTGCACTCTCCTCAACTAGGGTAGGATTGATTTCAAACGCCATTCCTTTGTTCATGAAAAACTTAGATCCATCTATTTAAGCGAAATATTTTCCTCACTATGCAGGGAGTGACACCATGCAAATCCTTATGAGAGGACAAAACCAATTACATTGTTGGTTTTGTAATGTAAAGATAAAACTGTGTTTTGGAGGTATTCATGTAATTCATAAGTAATGAATTTGGAAAAATTAGTTATTTTCTGTTATTGAAACACTGTAAAGCTGATCTGCTTGGACACTAACTAGCTGTTGTTAACAAAGCCAAGATCACAGGTTTGATCCCAATGTAGAGCAACCAACTCTTTTTCTTTTTATGTGGGCCAATGAACTCGGTTTCTGTTTACTGAAGTAAACTCATCTTGCATAGTTTTGCCCCCCGCCAAATGAATGAAATGGAATAAAAAGTGGACTCATCAAGGCAAGTTACTACCTCTATTGCAAAAACAGGTCGCAGCATGTTCCTACTGATTTGCTGGGTGTTTAAGGCCCTGGGGTTGTTAAAACACAGGATACAGAGTGACACTGGCTGGCCTCAGATTCTAGCTGTACCACTTGCTAGTTGTGCATGACCTTGAAAAGTTACTAAGGTTCTTTGCTCTTCAGCTTCACCATATAAAAATTTGAACTAATAAAATCACCTACTTTGTGGTTCTTGAGAGGATTAAGTAAGATAAACCAGGTATACTGCTCAACAAGGTACTTGGCACATGGTAAACTAAATCTTCCAATGCATCTAATAACCAGGGAGAGCTGTTTTAAGCTACTTTAGTTCCTGTTAAAATTCTTTGTGACATAAGTCTTGAAAAACTCTGGCTATATATGGCTCTCTAGTGAGTAGATATCTATGTTTCTCCTCCATGATGATTAAAATTCTCAGACTAATGAGCCTATGGATATTATGTTTACTCATCTTTAAATAGCATTCATCTGTTATAATGAACACAATTCTTCTCTTCACTATAGACATTTAATTTCCAAGAAATAAGAAGTTTTTTCTAGTCATTAGGCACTAGGTGAAATGGGAAAGTTGGTCAATCTGAGGCATGAATTTTTAGCAGAAGTTCTCAATTTTGACTGTGCTTTAGAATCACCTCGGGAACTTTTAAAAAAATACTGGTGCCAAGTGATTCTGATTTCATTGGCCTGTGTTGACGCCCAGGTGGCAGGATTTGTTAACGGCTTGTAGCAGTTGATTTTAATGTGCAGTCAAGTTTGAGAACCACCATGGTTAAAGAACATTTGGCCCCTGGGTAAGATCAGAATCTGTTCCATCTCCAACTTAGCACAGGCAACCTCTCCACTCCAGCTGCAGAGTGCTGTGCCTTTTCACAGGCAAAGAGAGGGAAAAAAAATTTTTTTTATTATTTTTCTTATTATTTCTTCCCAAACACCAAGATCTATAAATTCAGGTTTTGAGGTGAAAAACGGTTAGGCTACATCTTGATGATATTTTTTTTATTCTTTGGCTAAATATCAGTTACAAATTCAGATAAGGTTTGACCTAATACACTTCTGCAAAGTTGGCTAAATTATTATAGAAGTGTAGGATTATTCTGAAGCACTACCTGGGATTGGTAACACACCTGTAAGAGAGAGGCTCTATCCTCTTTTCTTCATGCTATTCTTACCTGTGTTCGTGTGGTATCATGGAATTCCAGGGCTGGCATTTGATGCCACTTTTAGTGATAGATACCGTTCCCTTATAGCTGCCTCCTTTACCGATGATGCAGTTTCTAATGTAGTCTATCAGAAGAAAGCAGAGAATAATGTTATAACTATGTGTAACATATATGCTGTGTATATTAGAAATAAAAATGATAAAATTCCATTCAAATCTTTAAGTAATGCTTATAAACCATCACAAATCATATTGAAATTTCTTGCCTAAAAATTCTACTAATATTTTCAAAATAAGACATTTCAGAGTAATCCAAAACAAACAAAAAAGACCATTGAGAAGTTTTAATTTTGTGAGTATATACCTGGATAACTGTAGAGATTAGTCTACCTACTTAACGTAGATTATTCTATATACTCAACTGGACAGGCAAGTTTAATTTAGCATAATGACTTGCTCAAATTCACAGACCATTTTAAGAACATATTAAAAATAAAAATTTGTAAACCTATATTGAATTCAAAAAGTTACTTTAAGATAATGGAAATAACTGATTTGTCTTTATATCAGTAAAATTGTGTGGGGTTTTGTGTATGTGTGTGTATGTGATAATTACATTATGCTGATTATTATTTTCCATATTTTTGCTAACAGATCAGCTGCTAAATTATAGGACAATAAAATTGAAACAAACTATATATTTCTATCCAATAATAGTATATACAGTTGTTAGCAACCTAGAAGATTAAAGATGGTTTTATAGTAGATTATGAATTATGTTTAGGATTTACAGAATTATTGGGGTGTATAGAGATCATCTTATTTTCTAACATGAATTAATTTTAATTTCATTTAAACATTTTCCCTATTAACAAAGAAATGTCTCTGTATATTACTAAATATCTAAGCTTAATAAAAAACACAGTATGATTTAAGAAAACATTAAAATTGAAATAAATAGTATTATCATAAACATAATTCATGATTATTATTTTGTGTGATGAGAGATTTATTCTGTAAAATACACATTTAGTAAACATTCTTCAATTATTTTATCATTATAAATCCACTTTTGAACAAAATAAATACCTTGTGAATATAATATCAAACTACCAAAGTAGACAAATTAACTAATAATATGGTCTCAATTCTTTCAAAGATTTTTTAAAAGTATGTAACTAGGAATAGATCCAACTAATTTTTCAAAACCTCCACGTTTTGTTGTTATCAGCAATCATCACTATAACTTAGATTAATTATCCAAAGTTATTAAAATTTAGAATACTATAGTAAGCTCAAAATTTGCTGTTATATAAAATGTCTTAAACTAATAACTTAAGGTGTCACTTTCTAAAATGACTGGAGAATATCAGTTCTGAGAGATGTTACTAGAAATAAACAAAGAGGGGAGGGATAATCTAACTATGGAAAATTTGGGAAAAGCTCTCTTTAAAGTACTATACTGAGAATAGTCAAGGCAGTAGTGTCATCTGTCTTAATAGATGAATTGACTGCATAATAGATCCGTGATATAATGGAAAAATCAGTTAGAAAGAGGACTGTGGCAGGCAATTACATATATTTTATACTTTGTTTCATTATGAAATATTTAGGGAGAAACCAGTTACCTTTGTTTTCATAGAGGTCAAATTCATGGCCAAACTCTTTTTTCACTCCACTTGACATGCTATTGAAAGGGAACCAGAGGCATCGCTTTCTTGCTTTGTCAAAAACAAAGGCCCTGAAAAAAATATCTGAATGAAAAGAAGGAATACTACTATTTATACAGTTTTTAAAGAATAGGCACCTGGTTTAAACAAGGAAGGCAATATAAAAACAGACGCATTATTACATATACAGAAACATGAGGGATATTTGAACCTACCATTTTGATAGCCAAATAAGACAGAACAAAATTAAATTTTATAGGTGTAGATTTAAATATCAGATAGAATAAAATTTGAAATGTTCTCATGTTATTCTAAATGACACATAGAAGAATGAGGGCTTCAACAAGCAAAATCAATATATAGCACAACTACTTGGAATATTTCTGAAGACTTTATTTTTTTTTGTAAGCACACAGCAAGTTGGAAGATATTTTTGCAGTTATATACAAATTATTATATTTGAAATATCATGATTAACTTCTAAAGGTTGTAATTGTATAAAGCACATTCTAAAGTGACATGTCCTAAAATGCATTAGACAAATCACCACCCCAGGAGACTCTCCAGCAAAGAAGGATCTAAAATCAAATGTTTGAGAAATTTTGCGTATAATATCCCTTCTTGGTGAGTTATAAAGCGTTTAAGTTTATTAAAGGTGATGAAAATCCTGCTCTTAGGTAACTTTATGTAAGTCAATGTTTCCTAAATGGATTTGCTTGCATAAGCATTTTTAATTTAAATAAAAAACTACTAATATCAGAGAGAATATGCTTTTGATATATCATCTTGACAAAAATTGCTGAAATGTGTTAACTCCTAAAATTATCATTCTATAACTAAGTATTATATTGGTATATTCTTGCTCACTAAAAAAAAGTATTTCTAAAGAAAAATGATAAATACAAAAATCCCTTAACTGAGAATAGTAAAGTACTTAAAATTTTCAACACATTAAGTGTTACCATTTCTAAAAATACAGGAAATAAAGTTCGAATTCTGAACTATTTTCTTTCCATTAAGAAATAGTATCAAAACTCCTTCTTAACCATGTTCATGCTAATTATAATGTCACCATGTATAAGCATCTAATTAAGAAAAACACATAGATTTTTTAAGAATAAAGATTTTTTGCTTCCAGACTATATATATATATATAATATTTTAACATCTTTATTGGAGTATAATTGCTTTACAATGGTGTTTTAGTTTCTGCTATATAACAAAGTGAATCAGCTACATGTACACATATATCCCCCATATCCCCTGCCTCTTGCGACTCCCTCCATCCTCCCTATCCCACCCCGCCAGGTGGTCACAGAGCACCGAGCTGATCTCCCTGTGCTATGTGGCTGCTTCCCACCATCTATCTATTTGACATTTGGTAGTGTGTATATGTGCATGCCACTCTCTCACTTCGTCCTAGCTTACCCTTCTCCCATGTCCTCAAGTCAATTCTCTATGACTGAGCCTTTATTCCTGTCCTACCTCAGGTCCTTCATAATTTTTTTTTAAGATTGCATATATATATGTGTGTTAGCATACGGTATCTGTTTTTCTCTTTCTGACTTACTTCACTCTGTATGATATACCCTAGGTCCATCCACCTCACTACAAATAACTCAATCTCGTTTCTTTTTATGGCTGAGTAATATTCCATTGTATATATGTGCCACATCTTCTTTATCCATTAATCTGTTGATGGACACTTAGGTTGCTTCCATGTCCTGGCTATTGTAAAAAGAGCTGCAAAGAACATTGTGGAACATGACTCTTTTTGAATTATGGTTTTCTCAAGGTATATGCCTAGTAGTGGGAATGCTGGGTCGTATGGTAGTTCTATTTTTAGTTTCTTAAGGAACCTCCAGACTGTTCTCCATAGTGGCTGTATCAATTTACATTACCACAAACAGTGCAAGAGGGTTCCCTTTCTCCACACCCTCTCCAGCATGTATTGTTTGCAGACTTTTTGATGATGGCCATTCTGACCAGTGTGAGGTGATACCTCATTGTAGTTTTGATTTGCATTTCTCTAATGATTAATGATGTTGAGCATCCTCTCATGTGTTTGTTGGCAATCTGTATCTCTTCTTTGGGTATATTTGTTTGGATATATTTAGGTCTTCTGCCCATTTTTGGATTGGGTTGTTTGTCTTTTTGATATTGAGCTGCATGAGCTGCTTGTATATTTTGGAGATTAATCCTTTGTCCGTTGCTTCATTTGCAAATATTGTCTCCAATTTTGTCTTTTCATCTTGTTTATGGTTTCCTTTGCTGTGCAAAAGCTTTTAAGTTTCATTAGGTCTGATTTGTTTATTTTTGTTTTTATTTCCCTTTCTCTAGGAGGTGGGTCAAAAAGGATCCTGCTGTGATTTATGTCATAGAGTGTTCTGCCTATGTTTTCCTCTAAGAGTTTTGTAGTGTCTAGCCTTACATTTAGCTCTTTAATCCATTTTGGGTTTATTTTTGTGTATTTGGGGGAGTGTTCCTCTGTCTGCTATATTTTGGAAGAGTTTGAGAAGGATAGGTGTTAGCTCTTCTCTAAATGTTTGATAGAATTCGCCTGTGAAGCCATCTGGTCCTGGGCTTTTGTTTGCTGGAAGATTTTTTATTACAGTTTCAATTTCAGTGCTTGTGACTGGTCTGTTTATATTTTCTGTTTCTTCCTGGTTCAGCCTCGGAGGGTTGTGATTTTCTGAGAATTTTTCCATTTCTTCCAGGTTGTCCATTGTATTGGCATACAGTTGCTTGTAGTAATCCCTCATGATCCTTGTATTTCTGCAGTGTCACTTGTTACTTCTCCTTTTTCATTTCTAATTCTATTGGTTTGAGTCTATTCCCTTTTTTTCTTGATGAGTCTGGCTAATGGTTTATCAATAGTGTTTATCTTCTCAAAGAACCAGCTTTTAGTTTTATTGATCTTTGCAATCATTTCCTTCATTGCTTTTTCATTTATTTCTGATCTCATCTTTATGATTTATTTGCTTATACTAACTTTGGGGTTTTTTTATTCTTCTTTCTCTATTTGCTTTAGGTGTAAGCGCAGGTTGTTTATTTGAGATTTTTCTTCTTCTTTGATGTAGGATTGTATTGCTATAAACTTCCCACTTAGAACTGCTTTTGCTTCATCCCATAGGTTTTGGGTCATAGTGTTTTCATTGTCATTTGTTTCTAGGTTTTTTTAAATTTCCTCTTTGATTTCTTCAGTGATCTCTTGGTTATTTATTAGTGTATTGTTTAGCCTCCATGTGATTGTATTTTTTACAGTTTTTTTTTTTCCTGTAATTGATATCTAGTCTCATAACGGTATGGTCGGAAAAGATACTGAATATGATTTCAATCTTCTTAAATTTACCAAGGCTTGATTTGTGATCCGAGATGTGATCTATCCTGGAGAATGTTCCATGAGCACTTGAAAAGAAAGTGTATTCTGTTGTTTTTGCATGGAATGTCATAAATATCAATTAAGTCCATCTTGTTTAATGTATCATTTAAAGCTTGTGTTTCCTTATTTATTTTCATTATGAATGATCTGTCCATTCGTGAAAGTGGGGTGTTAAAGTCCCCTCCTATGATTGTGTTACTGTCGATTTCCCCTTTTATGGCTGTTAGCATTTGCCTTATGTATTGTCGTGCTCCTATGTTGGGTGCATAAATGTTTACAATTGTTATATCTTCCTCTTGGAGTGAGCCCTTGATCATGATGTAGTGTCCTACTTTGTCTCTTGTAATAGTCTTTATTTTAAAGTCTATTTTGCCTGATATGAGAATTGCTACTCCAGCTTTCTTTTGATTTCCATTTGCATGGAATATCTTTTTCCATTCCCTTACTTTCAGTCTGTATGTGTCCCTAGATCTGAAGTAGGTCTCTTGTAGACAGCATATATACGGGTCTTGTTTTTGTATCCATTCGGCCAGTCTATGTCTTTTGGTTGGAGCATTTAATCCATTTATATTTAAGGTAATTATCGATATGTATGTTCCTATTACCATTTTCTTCATTGTTTTGGGTTTGTTATTGTAGGTCTTCTCCTTCTCTTGTGTTTCCTGCCTACAGAAGTTCCTTTAGCATGTGTTCTAAAACTGGTTTGGTGGTGCTGAATTCTCTTAGCTTTTGCTTTTCTGTAAAGGTTTTAATTTCTCCATCAAATATGAATGAGATCCTTGCTGTGTAGAGTAATATTGGTTGTAGGTTTTTCCCTTTCATCACTTCAAATATGTCCTGCCACTCCCTTCTGGCTTGCAGAGTTTCTGCTGAAAGATCAGCTGTTAATCTTATGGGGATGCCCTTGTATGTTATTTGTTGTTTTTCCCTTGCTGCTTTTAATATTTTTTCTTTGTATTTAATTTTTGATAGTTTGATTAATATGTGTCTTGGCATGTTTCTCCTTGGATTTATCCTGTATGGGTCTCTGCCCTTCCTGGACTTGATTGACTATTTCCTTTCCCATATTAGGGAAGTTTTCAACTATAATCTCTTCAAATATTTTCTCAGACCCTTTCTTTTTTCTCTTCTTTTTCTGGTACCCCTATAATTCGAATGTTGGTGTATTTAATGTTGTCCCAGAGGTCTCTGAGACTGTCCTCAATTCTTTTCTTTCTTCTTTCTTTATTCTGCTCTGTGGTAGTTATTTCCATTATTTCATCTTTCAGGTCACTTATCTGTTCTTCTGCCTCAGTTATTCTGCTATTGATTCCTTCTAGAGAACTTTTAGTTTCATTTATCGTGTTGTTCATCATTGTTTGTTTGCTCTTTACTTTTTCTAGGTCCTTGTTAAATGTTTCTTTCTTCCAAGAAATAAGAAATTCTATTTCCAAGATTTTGGATCATCTTTACTATCATTACTCTGAATTCTTTTTCACGTAGACTGCCTATTTCCTCTTCATTTGTTTGGTCTGGTGGGTTTTTTTTTTTTAAGAAATTGTTGGTGACTTCTTTTACCCTGTAAACCCCTGCCCTCCCAGAGGCAGGGGATGTGTTTTTTTATTTTATTTTTATTCTTCTTTTTTTAAGACCATACTTCATTCAGATTTCTTTTGCTTTTTTTTAAAATTAATTTTATTTACTTATTTATGGCTGTGTTGGGTCTTCGTTTCTGTGCGAGGGCTTTCTCTAGTTGCGGCAAGTGGGGGCCACTCCTCTTCGCGGTGTGCGGGCCTCTCATTATCGCGGCCTCTCTTGTTGCGGAGCACAGGCTCCAGATGCGCAGGCTCAGTAGCTGTGGCTCACGGGCCCAGTCACTCCGCGGCATGTGGGATCTTCCCAGACCAGGGCTCGAACCCATGTCCCCTGCATTGGCAGGTAGATTCTCAACCACTGCACCACCAGGGAAGCCCGGTCTGGTGGGTTTTTACCTTGTGCCTTCATCTGCTGTGTATTTCTCTGTCTCCTCATTTTGCTTAACTTACTGTGTTTGGGGTTTCCTTTTCACAGGCTTCAGGTTCGTAGTTCCAATTGTTTTTGGTATCTGCCCTCAGTGGGTAAGGTTGGTTCAGTGGGTTGTGTAGACTTCCTGGTGGAGGGGACTGGTGCCTGTTTTCTGATGGATGAGGCTGGATCTTGTCTTTCTGGTGGGCGGGACCGCATCCGGTGGTGTGTTTTGGTGTGTCTGTGAACTTATTATGATTTTAGGCAGTCTCTCTGATAATGGTTGGGGTGGTGTTCCTGTCTTGCTAGTCATTTGGCATGGGGTGTCCAGCACTGTAGCTTGCTCGTTGTTCAGTGGAGCTGGGTCTTAACATTGAGACAGAGATGTCTGGGAGAGCTCTCACCAAATGATATTAAGAGTGGCCGGGAGGTCTCTGATGTACCAATGTCCTGAACTTGGCTCTCCCACCTCAAAGACTCAGCCCTGACACCCGGCTGGAGCACCAAGACCCTGTCAGCCACATGGCTCAGAAGAAAGGGGAGAAAAAAAAGAAGAAAGAAAGAAAATAAATAAAATAAGTAAAGTTATTAAAATAAAAAAGTAATTAAAAAAAAGAAGAGAGCAACCAAACCAATAAACAAATCCACCAATGATAACAAGCACTAAAAACTATACTAAAAAAAATGGACAGACAGAACCCTAGGACAAATGGTAGAAGCAAACCTATACAGACAAAATCACACAAAGAAGCATACACATACACACTCACAGAAAGAGGAAAAGGAAAAGAAAAAAAATATATATATATAAAGGAAGAGAGCAACCAAATCAATAAACAAATCTACTAGTGATAATAAGCTCTAAATACTAAACTAAGATAAACATAAAACTAGAAACAAATTAGATGCAGAAGGCAAACCCCAAGTCTACAGTTGCTCCCAAAGTCCACCGCCTCAGTTTTGGCGTGATTCGTTGTCTATTCATGTATTCCACAGATGCAGGTACATCAAGTTGACTGTGGAGATTTAATCCTCTGCTCCTGAGGCTGCACAGAGAAATTTCCCTTTCTCTTCTTTGTTCGCACAGCTCCTGGGGTTCAGCTTTGGATTTGGCCCTGCCGCTGCATGTAGGACACCCTCTGGCGTCTGTTCTTTGCCCAGAGAGGAGGGGGTTAAAGGAGCAGCTGATTAGGGGGCTCTGGCTCACTCAGGCTTGGGGGAGGGAGGGGTATGGAATTAGGGGAGAGTCCGTGGTGGCAGAGGCCAGTGTGAAGTTGCAACAGCCTGAGTTGTCCCTGGATCTTGGGACCCTGGCAGTGACGGGCTGTACAGGTTCCCAGGAGCGGAGATGTGGATAGTGACCTGTGCTTGCACACAGGCTTCTTGGTGGCTGCAGCAGAAGCCTTAGCACTTCATGCCCATCTCTGGTGTCCATGCTGATAGCCACGGCTCGCACCCATCTCTGGAGCTCATTTAGGTGGTGCTCTGAATCCCCTCTCCTTGCACACCCTGAAACAATGGTCTCTTGCCTCTTAGGCAGGTCCAGACCTTTCCCCGGAATCCCTCCTGGCTAGCTGTGGCGCACTAGCCCCCTTAAGGCTGTGTTCCCGCAGCCAACTCCAGTCCTCTCCCTGTGATCTGACCTCTGAAGCCCGAGCCTCGGCTCCCAGCCCCCACCCATCCTGGCGGGTTAGTAGACAAGCCTCTCAGGCTGGTGAGTGCTGGTCGGCTCTGATCCTCTGCACGGGAATCTCTCTTCTCTGCCCTCCACATCCCTGTTGCTGTGCTCTCCTCCGTGGCTCGGAAGTCTCCCCCCCACCCCCCATCTCCACCAGTGGAGGGTCTTCCTAGTGTGTGGGAACTTTTCCTACTTCACTGCTCCCTCCCCGAGGTGCAGATCCTGTCCCTATTCTTTTGTCTCTGGTTTTTCTTTTTTCTTTTGCCCTACCCAGGTACATGGGGAGTGTCCTGCCTTTTGAGAAGTCTGAGGTCTTCTGCCAGCATTCAGTAGGTGTTCTGTAGGAGTTGTTCCACATGTAGATGTGTTTTTGATGTACTTTTGGGGAGGAAGTTGATCTCCACATCTTACTCCTCCGCCATCTTGAAGGTCCTCCTCCAGATCATATATTTTTGAAAGCACATAATTTTCTTACAATTTTATGTAGTTCAAATTAGTCATTTATTTCTTAACATTGTAACAACTTTTAAGTAATTTTAAATAAGGGGAAATAACTTTTATAAAACAAATATTAAAAAGATGTTATAAAATTAAAATATTTTAACTATTTTATATTTTTACATAGTGCATTTTATTCTATATCTAAATAACTTCGAAAATTATATGGATAAACTTTGTGCTTTGATATACATGTAGACATTTTGAAATGTCCACCTACAAGAACATTTTACAGCTGAAATAGTATTAAAGAACAAACATAAAAGTCTGTTTTTGCAACTGTGGCAGAATAACTTGATAAGAGAAAAACTGGCTAATAATATATTTGAATTTTGATCTGGTAGATAGTAAACTTATGCAATGCATGTAAAATTTCCTATTTGCTTATTGTAGGGTGTTGGGGGGAGAGAGTTAAATAACCTTGAAAGCACGGTAATTAGATAAAGAATACATATGAAGATAACAACTAAACGAACATCTAAAAAGAAATTTTAAAATTACAGACTCAAATACCTACCACTTAACATTAAAATAAAAATGTACCACACATATATAAACTACTACTTTTTTTTCAGTAATATGGCTTTGACATGAGATTGCCTTGCAAGTGACTCATGAGCCCCATCAGCAACATGTGATATTTGCTTCTGTGAATACAAAGGTGATTCCATCTGGAAAGTGGGTGACAGGGTTTCCAGTTTGCTGATTTCATTCACCCTTTTCTCTCATTCCATTACAATTCCATATACTCTCAGAAAACTGTATTTGCTTGTATCATTTTACACCTCCATATGGACTGTATCCAAGCTGACAAATTCCATGAGTTGCATATCTTCTTTTAAGTTTGACTTTAGGAGTCTTTCTCTTAGCCTTATTTTTTTTTTTTTTTTTTTTTTTTTGCGGTATGCGGGCCTCTCACTGTTGTGGCCTCCCCCGTTGCGGAGCACAGGCTCCGGACGCGCAGGCTCCGGACGCGCAGGCTCAGCGGCCATGGCTCACGGGCCCAGCCGCTCCGCGGCATATGGGATCCTCCCAGACCGGGGCACGAACCCGTATCCCCTGCATCGGCAGGTGGACTCTCAACCACTTGCGCCACCAGGGAGGCCCCTCTTAGCCTTATTTTAACTATCATCTTCCTTTCAATAATTTATTTTGTTGAGTTGTTTATGGCAGAAGGGCAATTCCAGTACCAGTTACTCAGTCATGGTTAGAAATTTTCATCTCTTGAGTCAGTTCATCTACAGTAATTTTTTGAAATGCTTAGAATCAGGCATTCTGGTCATCTTTCTCATCCAGCAAAAAACAACTTCAGTCTCTATAAAGTCAATATTGTTGATACCTTCTCAAGAGGAAACAAAATTTGAGACCTCCACCTCATGCCCACTGAGTCACAGATGCTTTCACACAGCATTGTTGGTATTTTCCAAACATTGTAGTGTGTTTGCCATTGTTTTTCAATGATTCTAGTTCTAGTTCATGGAACAAGTCCTCAAAAAGATCTTTAATTAATTAAGAACCTACTTTCAGAGTATCACAAGTATGTCCATTCAATTCTGAATAAGTAATGTATTTAGTGATTCCAAATAAGTATATATATATATATTTAGAATACACAAGTGTGAAGGTTGACACCATTTCTGAGCAGAGAACTTTAGCTGTACATTGGTATTACTACATGTGGTTTTCTGCACAGGTTGCCATAAATTTGGAGACTAAATATAACTCAACCAGAATATGGTTGAAAAGCATGAAACCTTGTATACATGGTATATGTAAAGTTTTATTAATCTGGTCACATGTGTTCTCCAATGCAGCAAAATCATTTAGTGTCTCCTAAACAAAACAAAGGGAAAGCTGTTTTGTTTTGGTTTTTTTCTAAGCATAAGGCTGACTAATGTGACAATTGAGGCTTAGCAATACTTTCCTTACTTGTGGATCCAGGAGAGTGTATTTTCAGATTCAAAGTTAAAAATCAATGAGATGTGGTTCTCCCATTCCCTTTGCCCTGCACTTCTAACCCTGAAAGGGGAAAATACAATAAATCCAACCTCCTCAATTGCCAGAAGAACACCTCCATAAATCTACACAGCTGAGATGTTGATTGAGAGTAGTTTTCTCTAATTTATTTTTTAAATCTCAAGGCTTTTCTAGGAAAGTCAGGGAAAGAAGGAATTATCATAGGAATTACTTGCAAAGTTAATTCCCCACTCCCAGTGCCAGGAAATATCTCCCTGAAAGTGGCAGTTTGGCTATAAAAATACTTCCAGAGGAGTTCTACATGAATAGAAAAGAGATAGTCTTTCCTCCTGCTAAATCTATTGAAGACCTCCTCTAACCATGTCCTTTCTCCTCAGGCCCATAACACTTATTTCTCTGAGAAAGGCAAGACGAAGTTAGGACCTCTTGCCATGACATTACTAAAATCTGTGTTCACATTATGTGTTAACTACCCAAATGTAATAGAGTAGAATTCAAAAGTGACACGATACCATGTGCACTCCTGTTAAAGTGGGATGAAATAGGCAATAAAAATGTGGAAAGTAAGTGTGGGGAGGGAATATTTATGAAGAACTAGGAAATGCATTTTCTTCTGGCAATTTGGAAAACTATTCAGATGAAATTGTCACCTTCATGGCCCAAAACTTCAAGTTTTATCCTCTGGCATACCGGCAAAGTTGTTAGCAATTTTTCCCTGGGAGGTCACAGAGAAACTTTCAAAAGATAAGAAAACTCTCCATTTGAGTCCTTTCATGCCTCTTTGAATTGCCCCATCACTTTTCACCTAAAACTTCATCATCACTACCCGCTAACTTCTTTTAAACAGCCTCTGCTGCTGACACCAATCCCCCTAGTTTTTTAAATCTAATTATCTCAATGTTTTTTATTTACATCCCTAAAGACAATGATACAAGTTGCAGTAAGTTTTGGTTGTTGGCCAACTTCTATTCTGAAAATTCCTCCACTCCTCTTGTAAGAAAAAAAAAAAGTTTACTCTGAATAGAATATTGTAAAATATTAGAGAGATAAAAAGTTAATCGAATTGAATTTTAGTTCCTAAAGTTCAATTGTTCATAAGATGAGAAAATATAAATTCCATAACTAAAGCCACTGTGGATTCTAAAAGATCTCAGTTTATGTGTTCTCCCTTACTCATATTTCCATCAAATGAGAGCTAAGTCTTCTGTTGCAATGAGTTAAAACTAAAATCAAGCTTACAATTTTAAGAGTACATTGCATTGAATACAAAAAAGATGATGATAATGAGTCCATGCTATATTTGGAAAATTATTCTAAGAACGAAATGAAGCAACTTACTTGCAAGTGAATGGAAGTCCTTTATTCCTAATACATCTATTGGCACATTGGTCTGCAGTGCTCATTTTTTTTGTTTTTATCTTCAGTAATGGGTCTTCTTTAATTAGAGTAGTCTTTGCTGACTTTTTGAATTCATGAAGTGTGTTTCTTCTTTTCTTCTGTCCTTCTATTAATAATAATAATTTTTTAAAAACATAGGGGAAAAGCTTTTAAGGCTCATATAGAAAAAAATATCCCTAAGAATCATCTACAAGGTAATGATTTTATCTGACAACATACCAGACCTCCAGGAGTTGGGGGGTGGAGTAATGTGGGTAATGATACTCTCAGATACTTAAGAGCAAGAGAGGAATAGTTAATCAGTGAAGAAAAAATAACTTCACATGCAGAGTCATTCATCTACATTCTTTCAAATGAAGGATGCTTTTAAAAATTAGGACAGAGTTCACTCTTAAGAAATAAATAACATGGTATTCTCCAAATAGTATGAAAGGAAGTGCCAGGACATATCATATCATGCTCTATAATTAAATCTGTCATTTCCTTCTACAATTGGTCCTTATGTAAGTTATAGTATTAATTAGATAAGCCAATTCAATGACAGGTGAGAACCTTCTCACTAAAAATGGTGCACTGGGTAAATTCTTCTGACTTGGTCTTTAAAGTATTTCATATTATTTATATTTTAGCCCTTTCATTTCCTACATAAGTGTTTTCTGTGCTTTTGGGCACTATTTCTCAGTATCACTGAAGTGTTTGTTTTGAAATCAAGCCAAATGTTGTAAATAAAACGTATGTAAATCTTCATCCTTTAATGTAGCAATATCATTTTTCTTCATCAAAGTATTTTACCAGGCCCCTAGATAGCATGAAGCCTCCTATTAAAAAGCTGAAGAGCAAAGCTAAAACATCCCAAGAGACTTAATCTTATGGATAACTTTAGAATATGAAGAACTTGCTTCTTCATTCTTAATTTGCCCAAAGTTACCTGGTTTCTAATGATAATCACCTCTTCACAATGAGGATCAAATTGTCTAAGAGATTGCAGCTGTTGTAGAACAAGGATGGACATAACTGTGCCCCTCCCCTGCCTGTCAATTCATTTGAATACCCTTATAACAAAGGCAGTAATAATACGTACATTTTTAAGATACAAAACCAAGACACAGGGGAAAATTGATGACTTAGAAGATCTGATTGAAAGTCCAGCTGCCTGGCTTCAGAGCCCCCACTCTTAAACACGTATGATGCCATCTCTCTCTAAGACTTGCTAAGAAAGCATGTGGAAATAAAGGCTTGTAAACAGTTTCTGAAGATTTGGTTAAAGCTGTCAGTAGAGAAGTAACTTGGATGGCAGAACAGGAAATCACTTCTTGTCTTTAAACGTGGTGAAATGTGCCAAGAAAAGAGGGTGAAAATTTTTCTGTAGAAAATTTGGAAATATGGCTTAACAGAGGTACCAAGAATAGCATCATACTCTTAAATCTGCCAGCAACCACTGGCTCCAGTTTTTTTATTAAACATGCAGATGCTACCCATTAATATCTATCCTAACCTGAAGTCCACAGTAAATAAGAGAAAACATGAATTCCTGTAAATCTCTGGTTCTCTATAAAACTCCAGAACACAGTCTCCAAAAGACTGGTACTAATTTCTGTAATAATGCTTTCATTTTCTTTTCTTTTCTTTTCTTCAACTTTTCTTTGCCCTATAGATGGAATGGCTATGGTAGAACAGATATAATTTAAAAGACATTTTAACATAGAAATTCAGTCAACCAAATAATCCATCAACGTGTTATTTATTGAGTGTGGACCAGATGCCTTGCATAACATTAGCAGACTGATGATAATTCTGGCATTCTTATTGACTTGCCAAGTGACTTTGTTTAATTACCTTAAATGCTAATATCCCATTACTCAATTTACAAAATGAAAGTTATATTACATTTGAACTAAAAGGAGGTATTTAAACTATAATCATTTGGAAATCAATTTGGGTTAAAAATGTTATGAATATGCAAAGTTTTAGTTTTGTTTTTGAAATTTCATCCTTTAATTTCTGGCATAAGAGAAGAAACCGTTATTCTCCCAAGCAAAGAAGTGGTATTATTCTTTTCAAATTTTGGTTTCTGGGCTTCCCTGGTGGCACAGTGGTTGAGAGTCCGCCTGCCGATGCAGAGGACGCGGGTTTGTGCCCCGGTACGGGAGGATCCCACATGCCGTGGAGCGACTGGGCCCGTGAGCCATGGCCGCTGAACCTGCGCGTCTGGAGCCTGTGCTCCGCAACGGGAGAGGCCACAACAGTGAGAGGCCCACATACAGCCAAAAAAAAAAAAAAAAAAAAAAAATTTTGGTTTCTGCCACAGGACCATGTTAATGGGAGATAAGTTTCTCCACTAAGAGTTTCTGCTTCTTTTGACATTAGTGCACTATTTCTTAGGTGCTGTGAAATGTTTCACAGCATAAAAATCATCTGAATTCCTGTATAAATTGGAATACTTCTCAGAAACAAATAGTGGTTAATGGACACAGAAAATCTATTCAAAAAACTATCTGCCAAAGTGGAAAAACTGTGGTATATATATATGTATATGTATATATATATGTATATATATGTGTGTATATATATACATATATATGTGTATATATACATAAAATAAATTCAATTAACTAAAGGTATAGAATTAAAATTGGCCGAATGTATTATGTATTTATTACCTATGTTTAAGTGTGAGAGAAGAACATAAAACTAAATTTTAAAAGTCTAAGACAAGCATTGAATTCAGACATGTATTTTACCAATTACCAAATAAAATAGAATACCTGGTCAATGCTCTGGTTTCTTTTCTCAGAACCATACAACGTGAAGGAAGCCACTGAGGATGACTAGAGAAAAGTTTTTCTGTGGGATCGTTGATTATATTTAATTCTGCAGATCCTCAGCTGTCCTATTGAAATGTGTTAATGCCTGGCTGTACCTCATAAAAATAGTCTACTCTTGCTTGCTGATAAACTTTCAATCACTACCTTTCATCTAAAGATCAAAAAGTATCCTGAAAAGCAAATAAATCTATGATTTCCCTTTACTAGATAATAAATAGGAGAGAAAAGCTTGTCTGGGGCTACAAATCTAACCAGGGGCAATCAGAACCAGATACTAAGATTCCCTTCTCACTCTTTATTTCTCATGACTTAGAAGCTTTCCCTTATAATTCAGTCATATCATTAGGTCAGTAACTAATTATTCAAAAATGCGAAGTTCAAGCTAGTTGTACGTCATGTAATCCACACATCAATAAAATTAATTCCTTCTTCAATAAAAGAAAAATTCAAAACAGAAGTCATTCAAAAACAGCATCTGAAAATAAAATTCCTTTGCTGAAAATACTTTTCACTTTCTCTTCCACATGTATTAACAACTGATGCTTGTTTTAACAACAGTTAAAAGACAAGCTTAATTTGGGAAGAAACTCAAAAATATCTTTGGATCAGATTTTTCCCTGCTATTTTTTGTGCATGACTGCTAGTTGAAGTTTATAAACAAAACATTGAAATGAAATCAAAGGGTAAGAGATCACTGCAACTTTGTCACGCTTTCTTATATTTTAAATTGCAACTCCTTTTCCCTCTTCCCTCAGTATGGGAAAACATTCTGTAGCTATGTTTCCTGAAGAAACCAAAGTCCCTATTTTAAAACTGAAATCATTAGGCTCTTAGTGAAAAGCTACAAACAGAAAGTAGGGTCAAATGTATCAAGGTGCTTGAAGAAAGACACATTTCTCCCTCTGGTCCCTGGGCCTCACACTCATTTCTCTCAGTACCTCATATATTTTCTTCTCTGTATGGACTAACCATTGACTTCAAAGAAAAATCCTGCGAAGGAAAGGATTTGCAGGGTGTGGAAAGAAGCAGGAATCTGGCTCCACAGATTCTGAGAAATCTACCTACATGATTAGTGATTAACAGCTTGAAGTGGCAAGATGTTAAGATGAAAGTACACAAATAATTAATGGAAGGGAGTGGTGGTGACTGGAGATTTACTTCCCAAAGGCAAAAATCATAAATACAAGTCCAAATCTTCATTTCTATTATCTAGGACTTGGGTGTCACAAGTGGACAATTTTCATCCCTTCTTTAGAGAAGGGAACAATATCATAAATAAAGATGTCAAGAAGGGATCAAGTCAGATTTAAATCAAATGTTGGTATTTGAGAAGCAGCATAAGTATCTCTTCCAAAAAGATTTACAAATGAAATGATGTTTGTGTGAGAACGGGGACCTCCCTAGATATTTCCCTCCTTCTACTTCCGTGCCACTTCCTCATTCATCCTCCTCCTGGTCTCTTCCTTCACTGTCTGTTTCTACCTGCAGCTCTCCTCCACACACGAACTAAACCAACCACACTTCAGTCAGGTATCTTGTCAACTCAAAAACTTCCAGCTGTGACCCATAATGTTTAAAATAGTGTAATTTAGCATGATATTCAAGCATACATGCTAGTCTATCTTACTTTTCCAAACCCAGGCCATACTCCTCCTCCTCAGGTACTCAGTACACCAGCCCTACATGATTGCCTGTCCTTATACTTTCTCACTTCAGTACCTTCGGCCACTTTGTGTTCCCCTGACTTAAGTACTGACCGTACTATTACCTGTATTTTCATACTCAACTTGAGTATTGCATACTTCCTAAACCTGGTTTGATCTTCTGAGCTAGAAATGAACTCTCAACCATAACATAATAATACTTCTAACACAGAATTGTTCTTATATTACTTAGCAAAATGGATTTTTTAAAGCAAGTTTCAGTTGATTTCACTGCTGCTGTATTCAATATAAATAAAAGGGAAAAATGCACATTGCATATTTCATTCACATAGATTTGGGTAGGAATCTCAGCTCTATCCAATATGTAAGATAATAAGAAAAAAATTAAGTTCTTTAACTTCAGTTTCCTCATGTAAGATGAGTCAATCCAATAATGCCAATCTTATTAGAATTAAATAAGCTTTGTTTTAGAACTTGGTCCATA
Source organism: Mesoplodon densirostris (assembly GCF_025265405.1). Taxonomy (NCBI): domain Eukaryota; kingdom Metazoa; phylum Chordata; class Mammalia; order Artiodactyla; family Ziphiidae; genus Mesoplodon; species Mesoplodon densirostris. The sequence goes on along the minus strand of NC_082669.1, from coordinate 10,404,922 downwards.
ACAGTCGCTCAACAAATGTAGGTTTCTTCATCAAAATATCTATAAACAATAAATGCTGGAGAGGGTGTGGTGAAAAGGGAACCCTTCTGCACTGTTGGTGGGAATGTAAATTGATGCAGCTATTATGGAGAACAGTATGCAGGTTCCTCAAAAAACTAAAAATAGAGCTATCATATGACCCAGCAATCCCACTACTGGGCATATACCCTGAGAAAACCATAATTCAAAAAGAGTCACGTACCACAATGTTCATTGCAGCTCTATTTATCATAACCAGGACATGGAAGCAACCTAAGTGTCCATTGACAGATGAATGGATAAAGAAGATGTGGCACACATATACAATGGAATATTACTCAGCCATAAAAAGAAAGGAAATTGAGTTATTTGTAGTGAGGTAGATGGACCTAGCGTCTGCCGTACAGTGTGAAGTAAGTCAGAAAGAGAAAAACAAATACCATATGCTAACACATATATATGGAATCTAAAAAAAAAAAAAAATCGTCCTGAAGAACCTAGGGGCAGGACAAGAATAAAGACGCAGACATAGAGAATGGACTTGAGGACATGGGGAGGGGGAAGGGTAAGCTGGGAGAAAGTGAGAGAGTGGCATGGACATATACACACTATGAAATGTAAAGTAGATAGCTAGTGGGAAGCAGCCACATAGCACAGGGAGATCAGCTCGGTGCTTTGTGACCACCTAGAAGGGTGGGATAGGGAGGGTGGAAGGGAGACGCAAGAGGGAGGAGATATGGAGATATATGTATATGTATAGCTGATTCACTTTGTTATAAAGCAGAAACTAACACACCATTTTAAAGCAATTATACGCCAATAAAATGTTTTTAAAAAATGAAGTTATTGGGGTGGAGAGTCAGTAAAAGAAACAAAACAAAACAAAACAAAAAACAAATGTAGGTTTCTTTCTCACTTGTTCATCTGTACATCTCCCACAGGCTCCTTGATAGTAGGTGCTCATTTAACGTTTTGTTGTTGTTGTTAGAGGGGATTGGATATTTGTATCCAGTGTAGGTGGGAGTGGATAGAGGATAATCCTATGTAAACCAATTCCTATAAAGATGGCTTGGGTCTATTATATTGAACATTTCTTTACGTTTTTTGAAACTTTTCTAAAAATATCTCCATAATATATTCTGCTCATAACTGGTTGTCACCTCATTATAGTATCCACTTCTTTTTAAATATTGTCTTATTTCACAATAGGTAAAAAAGAAGACTGATAAGCTAAATCAAAAAGTATAACCCAAGCAAGTAACAACAAAATTCTAAATGTTCAATGTTAGATGATATAAAAAAGAACAGACTTTCTTTGTATGTTCTAAGAGGACTATCCATGTTTTCCACTTTGAAGAATGTAATTTTTTTAAAAACTATCAAAATAATGTTGCCATCCAGACAAAGGCAGACCCTCTTTTGTTAACAATTTTAGCATTATCCACTTTAGGAATTATTCTATTACTTGTAATTCCCAACTGGCCTCTCCTTGCCTGCAGCATACTCTTGGGCTGCATTCCCCCTATCCTCAGGAAACTCAGTCATTTCAACATTAGCCAAAATGAAATATAATTACAAATGTATATCTCCTGCCAAAACTTCGCAATGCATGCCAAAAACAAATAGACATTGTCTATGGTTGATCTACTGTTTGGGTTTTCCACACTGTGTTCCCCATGCATAAGCACAGATGATTCCAGGTAACCATATTCTACTTCAGCCCATCAACATTTTGATCTTTGAAAATGAAACTCCTCAAAATATTAGCTGTCATTTCAATTTATACTCAAAATCCCACAAACCAGCAATGTCATATAAAAATCAATTTTAACATGACCCATCTCAAAGGTGATAACCTGCTAGATTGAACTTTTTTTTTTTCACCTCTTCAGAAATCTAACATAAATGTTCTCGAACTGACACTTCCCACACAGTGTTGTTTTCCAAAAGGGACATATCACAAAATCGAAGAAAGCCAGGTGGGACTGATTTTCCTTGTCATTTTGCAAATTCTTGGTGTTTTCAACCTTTGTATTTATTACATTGGAAACTAGATTAGAGGTCTGATAAATGTCATATTTAACTTATCTCAAAAGATATAACTGAGATATATCTCAGTTCTCTATCTTATATTATTAAAAAAAAAAAACTATGTCTACTGTCTGGGCATTTATTCCATTCTTTTATTCCCCTGTGCCCACCCATAATGCTCACTACCTTCTCCCGTTGGCATCCCAGCCACGACAATGAACCAAATACAGATGTTTCCTCTTGCCCTGATAACAACAGAAAACTTCCCAAAGCAGCAAATGAAACTTCTAAACTTCCAGGCAATATGAACTCCCAAGCAACTCCTTCCCAACCTGTAAATTCTGGGGAGAAAATGGGAGACTGAAAGGAGCATTTCTACAGCTATAATCAGAGTCACACAATTTTTGCCTCCTTGGCCCTGCAGTTTCAAAAGGGCAGGCATCCATACCCAGAAAGAATGAGACCTTAGCAGAGAGGCTTTCTCTTTCATTTTTATAACATGCATATACTCAGACTTTAATCTGCCTTCTCCAAATGAAAACCTGTATTAAGTCATAATTTGGCCCTGAATGTTGACTGAGTGATGCGGGGTAGTAGATTGTCAATGGAAAATTCTCCTCTGGGGGAAAAAAAAAAAAAAACATGTCCCTGCAGTACTGACCATCACTTTCCCCCCCTCTCTTCAGCTTTAAATTTATCCAAACCAGCAAAGTTCAGCCAGTGTTAGCATCTCCCTCCCATCCCACCATCCCTGACTGTCAGGCCAAGTGAAAGGGGGCTGGATCAATGGGGAGGGCGATGGAAACAACAGAGGGGATGCTAAGTATCGTTTTAAATGCTTTTCAAACAGAAAGAGAATGTCAAAAGAAAGCTGAATGAGAGATTTAAAAAAAAAAAAACCCATACCACATACAGAGTTAAGAAAGGATGCTGGGAATCGGGTAAAGAGAGCGTTAGGAAAAGGAAATGTTAGCAAGAGAGGATTAAAGAAGAAGAAGAAGGAAGAAAAGAGAAAACTAACCTGCATAGGGGATGGCAATGGGAAACAGGAGAAGGTGGAGGACGTGCTGCAGCAGCAGGACTGGCAGAAGTTTGGTCACCCACATGGTGCTGCTGGATGTGCTGGCGGATCCCGCTGGCGATGCCTGCGTGAAAGAATCCTGTTGCGACTCAGTGCCTAGAAGAGCCCGTCGGCTCTGAGCTGCTTTTTATTGCGATGAGCTAAGTTTGTTGTGTGATTAACTGGAAAGATCTAGGTCTGAACTCCCTCTTACGGTAAGAAACTGTTTAACAACAGCCCTTTACTCTCTTCCACCCCCCTCCCTTCCTCACCACCCCCCACCCCCCAACAGCACCAAACAGATCCCAGCTCCCCACGACCCCACCCCCACTCTGCTGAGGAAAGAAACTTACAAAGAGAAGGTCACCTGGCCTGGGGCCAGCTTCCATTTGGAAGTTGGAGCTCCAGATCCCAGTGGCTCCTATCCGAGCAGGGAAGGGAGCAGCAAGGCTCAGCCCAGTAGCTAAATCAAGGCACAGGCAGAGGACCAATTCGCTAAATTTAAACAGGAAAATACACGTGTTTACATCTCTGTTTGGGAAAAGAGGAAGGGGAAGCAGCATAAGAAGAAAGCAAAGCACTGCCTTTCTGTCAAATGTGCGTCAGCTCCTAACCTCTCTCGTTTCACTACTAGAGCAACCCAGGGATTCCAAACACGGACACAGGCTCCCCAGGTGGTCCGAGCCCGGGAAGGAGGTGGGGAGGCAGGCTGGCAGGCAGAGCGCAGACAGGTCCAGCCCAGGTAGCAAGTGGTCCGGTGAGAAAAGGGTATGTTATTGTGGGGTAAAAATAAATAAACAAGCAAAACAAAAGCACCCACAGTGTCAGGCAGGAAAATTGCCCCTGCCCAATGGGTTCAAAGCAGATAGCTTTTTTTCAGAAGCTGAGCTAAGCTCCCCAGTCACCACAAAGGTACCAAAAGCACATAGAAGAAATGTGTCTGATTTGGGGTCTGTGATAAAATCTGGTCATGTACTCTTCTTAAAATGTCTAAGACATTGGGATTACCCACTGCCTCTCCCTGACAGAGAAATGTGGCACGGATTACATGTCCTTGTGCACACACACACATACACACTCACACATGTGGGTAACTTCTAAGACTAACTTTCACTGGAAATCTGTCAAGGGGGTTGAATTCATAAATAATTCATACCCCTCTCTTCTCCAGCTCCATCCTGCCTGCATGCGCTCAGCAGCCTCCCTAAATCTAAGTGGAGAGAAGACGAGCTTGCATTGGGGTGGCGGTGGAGATAAGGGACAGACACTTGTTATATAGAGATTTGTCTTTGCACCTTGAGGTGATGCTTTGATTACTTTAGGTAAGAGCTTGCTTTATTTTTAATGGATTTGGAGGGATAGTTGTCCCTGCGTATCTCTGAAATGGGTACAGGTAGGAGCAGTGTCTCTGTCCACAGAAGAAAGGAAAGTGGGCATATTGTGGAATGTCTCTGGAGCAGTGTGCAGCTGTACAGAGATGGTAGTGGGCGAAATTAAAACCACCCACAGACAGCCTTCCCTGCACAGTTCTCACTCCTCATCCTCCAGTCCACCCCCACCTCCAGAAAGAACCTAAGGTTGGGGGAGAGCTAGAGAAGCTAGTGATTAAGAACTAGTTTGGAGGAATCCACTTCATCCTAACTTTTCCTGTTGTTAATCCTTCTCTTGGATCATTTTCTCAGTGTATTGCGTGACCATGGTTCTGAATTGCCCCATGGTATCTCCTGTGCTTTACTAGGGATTCAGATGCCTTTTAAAGAAGCTAGATTTTTCTGTAAGTAAATTCTTAGAGGTAAAGAATGAAGATCAGTCTTTCTATTTGTTTTCTCTTTCTCAGAAAACAGAATCAGGACCATAAGCATAATTGCAATTATCATTATAGCTTGGGGCAAAATCTATCCTGGATAAGAGATTCAGGACACTGAAAAGAAATTGAATAAATTTATTTAACAGGTCTCACATTTTCACAATTTTTTATTGGCACATTAAATATAATAAATGCTTAACCTTATTTAGAGTTATTTATATTTCTATTCTGACAGGTTATTTGGTTTATGTATATTGAAATGACAGCTAATGTGCATTGAGTTTTTAGTGTATGCTAAGCATTGTACCAAGTACTCTTAAAAAGATTCTTATTTAATCCTTACAATAAACCTACATTAAAAAGAATTATTATAATTCCCATTTTATAGTTGAGGAAACTTAAGTATATTATTTTTATTCTTAAATAACTTGTTCAAGAACCCAAAGGAATAAAGATTCAGGTGGGAGAGTTGAACATTGTTGGTCACAACCCATAGGATGGGGTTAACTTCTGTAAACCTCATAAGAAGTACCACATGTGTTTTGTACAAGATTATAATCACTAAAATTAGCCTAAGACCAAACATAGAAGATGCTTAATAATAATTTACAAAACAAACCAAAATATAAACAATTTAAAATTTCCCAAAACTATGATAAAATACACAAATAAAATAATGAATTATGCTGTTACTTTACTTTGTCTTGATAATACAGTCTCTTTTTCTTTCTAAATTATAATAATGATGTTTTCCCCATGCCCTGCTCTTACCTTTATACTCCTTAGGTGTTAAACTGTGTAAATCCCCAAAACTGTTTCTGAATAATTTTTGATGAAACAGAAAATATAAAGAGAGTACTTTAAATGCTACAATTTGTGTAATTACTTAAATACAGGATGGATACTCATTGCCCATATAATATCATTTTAAATCTTTCATAAGTTTAAGATTTCTAGTATTCCATGTAAACTGGATTGATTGAATGGAAAAATGTATGCCACTGTAGTTTTTTTTTAAGCCTGCACTTGATTCCCCCCAAAAAGAAAAAAAAAAAAAAAAAAAAAAAAGGTCCTTGTCGTCAAAAGCCTCCTGTTTCTCAAGCACCAGTGATGTTTGCATCTATTTACATCAGAGTGAAACTGATAGGACTTTGTGCTCTGCAGACCACTAATGAGTTCTGCACTCTTGGACTAGTCATTTCATTTATTAAGTGATTGGCACATACGTGGTACCATTCTATTTGCTACTACTACTCCTGTAGACTCAGTTTAGTCGTATGCCTGGTTTCAAATCCCAGTTACTAATTGAGAAAGTTAATTAATCTCCCTAAAACTCAGTTTCCCTACCACTAAAGTGGGACACTCTGTACCAGGTATTGATACTTGGCTCAACATTTCAAATGTGTTATCTCACTTACCCACCCACCCCTGAACAGAAGCTATATAAGTATAAGAGGTATTATTATTGTCTCTGATTTACAGATTAAAAACAAACAGATTTAGAGATGATAAGTAACTCACTTTAGGTTAAACTGCCAATAGCATGCTATTCTAAACCACAGCTATCGAGGTGTCAAGTCACTGCTATCAAATACTATGCCACACTGACAGATCCAGACTGAAAGATTTCCAACCTTCTTCCTAGCTTTAAAATTTCATTGTTCTACTTATATGAATTCTTTAATGGTCACTATACTTTTATGCAATTCTTGCCTTCAACGTAAGAAAAAAAGTGCCTGTGTCATCTTTGAGATGGCTTATCTTTCCCATGCAACCATATCTTCTCATTCTTTCCCTACTTATTTGTTCCACTGTCTAAATGGTAATTTTTCATCTGTGGGCCTCACCAGTAAACAGTCGTGTTGATTACCTTTAATGTAGGAAATATTGCAAAATTCATTATGATTTGTATTGATTTCCTTTGGATAATACAGCTCATTTCAGAGTATGTACATAAAATGTTGGTCAACACATTAATTTGCCTTGACTTATATCCAAGGTGCTACCATCTGAATGTTTGTGTCCCCCCCAAAATTCAAATATTGAAATCTTAACCCCCAAAGATGATAGTATTAGGATATAGAGTCTTTGGGAGGTGCTTTGGGAAAGGGGTTAGTGCCTTTATAAAGGAGACTCCAGAGAGATTCCTTGCCTCTTCCACCACGTGAGGACACAGCAAGAAGGCACCATCTATGAAGCAGAAAGTAGGCCTTCACTAGACACCAAATCTGCTGGTGCCCTGATCTTGAAATCCAACCTCCAGAACTGTGGGAAATAAATTTCTGCTCTTTATCACCTACCCACTCTATGGTGTTTTGTTGTAGCTGCTCAAAAAGACTAAGACACAGGTACCTTTAACAGTAGCTCCTAGTGAAGGAGTATATGTTCTAGGGATAGAAAATGGTTATTGGGTAATTGCTTTTCAGAAAACAAAATTTAAAAGTGTCTAATACTGAGTACTAGTTCAACTAAAACTTTGGATCAGATAGAAAACATTTATAAATAAGTGAAGCAGAATCAGAAAACAATATGATAAAAGTAGGCAGGATAGCGTGTTTACTTGAAAATTTCTTCAAGACAGGGTACAATGGCCACGTGCAAACCTCACCCTGTGCTGTCAGCATGTTAGCCACAAGCCATATGTGGCTATGTAAAAACTTAAGTAAAATTAAAACTAAACTTTCAAAGTTGCACTATCAATGTTTCAAATACTCAACGGTCAAATGTATGTCGCTCCCATCATGAACAATGCAGATATGGAATATTGCCATCATTGCAAAAAGTTCTATTAGATAATGTTTACCTAGTCTAAGATGTCATTTAAATGTCATTTTAATGTGATTGTAGGCTCAAGCAGAGGGGTAGAGCAAAACAATGGCTGTTAAAGATGAAAGAAAAAGAATACTAAAAGTTAACCTGTACATTGGTGACATTTACTTTGAAATCCCCCAACTTTCTTTCTATTAATATTTTACATAGTTTGAACAAGTATAATAGGACTCCAAATTACTTTGTCTTTTGAACAGAAGACAGGTCATCGTTCAGAGGATATGTCAGGCACACAGGACAGACACAAGCACAGAAAAATTTGTCATGAGAAAAAGGTTTTAAAATAGGTATTTTTAACAAAATACCTGTCTACTAAGGAATGTGATACAACCCATACATTCAAATATAGCATCTCTGGGAATGTGGCAGGTCTTTGTCTATTACATTTTTTAAAAAATAACCTAATTGAAAACCCCTGGCAGGACTTTAGGATGCATTATAGATGTAACGTAAGGTTTTTAAAGTTAATTCAACATTGATTTACCACTAAAAAGGTTAATGTTTACTCAAATCATAGGCTCAAACCTTACTCCTGACTTTTCCACACTCCCAGGAAATCTGCTGCAGAATTTGTGTTAAGACCACAAGGCAACATCCAGGAAAATGACAGTAACATATCACAAGGTAGGAATGGTCAAGTGTGTAAAAAAGCAGGGTTATTTTTCTGTAGAAATGTATCATACATACTTAAGCAGAAATCTTCATTTTTCTTCATGCAGTTCATTAATGTCTATAAAGCAATAGCAGGGTATGTTAGAAAAAATTCTTCTAAAACCAAAAGGACAGTCATGATTAGAGCTGTTCCTTGCTTTTGGGGAGTAAAGAGAAGATAGGCATAGAGAACACCAGGAAATCTGAGCTAAAACTAAACTCTATGATGCTGCATTTTCATTTTTCTTTTTTGAGCCGCGAGGGGCCATTCTTTGAATCCAGGGGTCCTAGTTAACTAACACTCATCACCTTGCGTTTAGAGGCCAGCTTTTATGTATTTCCAGGTGTTGGTTGCTTTGCTAAATCTGAAGTGCCCCCAAACTTATAAAGCCTAAGTATTCCACACCTGGTACGTTGGACACTGGCATATTAGTAAAATGTATGAAGTTAGGGAATCATGTCTTTTTTTCTGTGTTTAGAATCCAGCAGTGAAAAAATTATTAGTGTAAGAAAACAAATATTCACAATAAGGAATTTTTCAAAGCAACTGTTTGATCCATTTATTTTTTACATCTAAAAAGCCACACAATAAAATTGAGGTTTCCTTTTTATTATATGTACATGTTGCATGTTTATTGTGGTCTTGGTGATATCTGAGGGCAACTCCGTTTACCAGATGGCACTCAATACCAGGAATTATATTTCAAACTTGAGAGAAAAAGGCTTCACCTGGTTGAGTACTGCTTTCGCATGAATGTGGATGTGTGTGTGTTGGGGGGTGCAAGGAGGAGTGTTTTTTCCTTATAACATTCTATACTGTACATAGCTCATCTGGTCTATTGGCCCTACTTATGAGTTACTTAAAGAGCTA